>NC_091130.1:148655451-148955451 GCF_040183065.1 Periplaneta americana
TTTTTGAAGTGGGGACCACTGTTTTAAGTCAGAACAGTTCCGCGGACCACCTTACTCTTGTTCCCTTCGAAAGAAAATTTATCATTTTTGTAGCATATTTTAATACCAGTATACTTATATTTTAAAATATAATTAATTAATTAAAATCAATTAAATTAAATTAATTTTATATTAGTATTAACTAATTAAGGTAATATTATTTTAATGTACCGAAGTACATATGATATTTCCATGCAGATATTCTGCGTCATCATACGATGAAAGAGTAATGGAACGGAGAAAAATTCTCTCCGGCGCCGGGATTTGAACCCGGGTTTTCAGCTCTACGTGCTGATGCTTTATCCACTAAGCCACACCGGATACAACTCCGACGCCGGTTAGAATCGTCTCAGATTAAGCTCCAACTCTTGGGTTCCCTCTAGTGGCCGCCCTCTGCACTACGTCATAGATGTCTATGAACGCAGGACCGAAGTACATTAAAATAATATATATGATATGCGTAAATCACTTCGTGATTTAAGACGGCGCTTATTCCGTCGGATCCCGGCCAACTAGTCACTCATATCGAGTGCACCTCAGCACATGTGTGGACTTCGGTCCTGCGTTCATAGACATCTATGACGTAGTGCAGAGGGCGGCCACTAGAGGGAACCCAAGAGTTGGAGCTTAATCTGAGACGATTCTAACCGGCGTCGGAGTTGTATCCGGTGTGGCTTAGTGGATAAAGCATCAGCACGTAGAGCTGAAAACCCGGGTTCAAATCCCGGCGCCGGAGAGAATTTTTCTCCGTTCCATTACTCTTTCATCGTATAATTAAGGTAATGTTAATAGAAGAAAATTCATTTTTGTTTCTTTAGTAATTCAAGGCTATTAGAGTTTGGATAATCATTTTAACTTATTAAATAAAAACAAATAAACGTTGTTACACTTAATGAGATGGATGAGCATGCCAATTCTTGCAAAGTTGTTCTATATTTGGACGTATGCTGCAAAGCTTAAGTCGGAGATCGTTACATACATCGAGTCGATTTCGGTACTTTGTTTTTATTAGAGTCAGTGATGAAAACCCTTTCTCACACAGATACGTAGAAGCAAACTGAATTATAATCTCCAAAGCACCGTTGTATAGTTCACTATATTCTCTTCTCACTTGTGATGAGGTCCAGAAATTAGCCATACCTTCCGCTTGGAATTTCATTTTAATTTCTGTCTCATTCGAGAGTTCAATTAACTGTTCTCTTTCACTCAATGGAAGTTTGTTAGTTTCAATATCGCAATGAAAGTGATCACGAACCCATGAAAATTCGTCATATTTGCTTGGAAAATAAGTTTCATAGTGTGACCTCAGAGTTGCATTATTGGTGTACGACGTACAGTACGTGACCATTTCAATGTGCAGACTGGGTGTCGGCAAAACTATTAAGAAAGTCATCAATACATGAAAAGGTTCGGTCCTCTGTTATGAATTCGGATGGTCCCTGGTTGGATTACAGGAACGGCGCCAGATGTGCAGGGAAACGCCACGTTCATAGTGCTTTAAATCCTTTCTTTTGTTGTTGAGAGTAGATTGGGAAGTCAGTAGATTGATAGGGTAATACATTTCATAAAATATCAGTACAGGGAGAAAAACTGAAATACGATTGACATGTGTCATTTCCAAACTCTGAGATTTTCAGCTATAGTTAGATTAGATTAGATTAGATTTATTTATTTAACCTGGTAGAGATAAGGCCGTCAGGCCTTCTCTGCCCCTCTACCAGGGGATTACAACTATAACATGAACAATAAGATTACAATTAATATTAAATTTACAATTACAATTACAATAAAAATTAAAGTACGACAAGAATACCTGATTAATGAAAGCTAGACATTTTATCATAGAAGTTAAGAACAAAGAATATTTTTGTATTTACTAAATTACAAATTAAACCTACAATAACAAAATTCTATAGTGATGAAATTACCGGATATTGAGATATTTTGTGGTAGATTAAAAGAACTATTTACAAGAAACCATGTCTGAACGAGTCTCAATTACTGACCAAGTGCCTAGTAAGTTTGCGTTTGAATTGAATTTTATTTCGACAGTGCCTGATGCTAGCAGGTAACGAGTTCCAGAGTCTTGGCAGGGCTATTGTGAAAGAGGATGAGTATGAAGAGGTGCGATGGGATGGTATTGTTAGTATTGTTTCATGGCGAGAGCGTGTGTTCAGATTGTGGTGGGAAGAAAGGTAAGTGAAGCGAGACGACAGTGTAATACGCAATTCGTTTTGACTTTTATTTTTTCTTCTGCCTTTTTTGAAGGACCACAAGGGCAGATCTCGAGGACCACAGGTGGTCCGCGGACCACAGTTCGAGAAACGCTGAGCTAGTTAACTGAAGAATGAATTTCTTGTAACAATTGTTTGTTCTAAATTAAATTATAAATTGGAAGACAATCCTCACTGAAAAATGATTTCATAATAAGCATTGCTTTTACTGTCTTCATGCAGAGTGGAAGTAGTATAAATGTGCATATTTTAACAGCTTATTCCATACTTGTAGAGTAACTGGCCGCGACATCAGGTGCCCCGGGTTCGAATCCCGGTCGGGACAAGTTACCTGGTTGAGGTTTTTCTCGTGGTTTTTCCTCAACCCAATATGAGCAAATGCTGGGTAACTTCCTGTATGTTACGTAACTAACGGTTACCCTCAATCCTGCCAAGTTTTCACATACTTACAGTTAGTATAGGCAGCAAGTTTTTTTTTATCTATTTATCATTTGTGGAGATTCGTGCCCACAGTTTGACGGGAGTTTTGAACACGAGCTCACTAATTGTTCCACTGTAAGTATACATAAAAATGAAATCTGACTTGTTTGTAATCTTGGTACTTGGTTTACAGGCTGCGAGATATGCTACGGTCTGGCGTCTACCAGCGCATAGACCAACAGTACTTGGTCGCCTTCCAACAATTCCACGGCGAAGAGACCGTGTCGGGCATAGAACTGGGGGCTGTCGGACCAGTCCTCACCGTAACAATGGGAAACATTTTGGTCGCCATCTTGATACTCATTGCAGAGCGATGTGTCTCCCATCGTTCCGTAACAAAGTAGACAGGCCCTGCTATGTCTATCGGAATGGCAATAGCAGATATCAGGCTGCATGGACTTGTAAATATTTTAATTTAAAAAATAACAGTACAAAAATACAAGACATTTGTCGGTGTTGGCTAAAATCTCACTTAGATCAGTCTTTTAGTCACTTATTGTACTGTATTGTATTTATTAACATTCCATGGTATTCATACATGCTTACAGCTAGAATATGTAACAAGTCAAAAAACTTAATACTATTATAACATCTTAATTTATAGTCACAGTCTAGATGAAATATATACAGACCAGATTTACAATATAGTCTACTAGTACAACACATAGTTTTAGTATCAATTTCATGAAGTATTATTGAATGTCATGAATTCACCTACAGAATAGAAGGCGTGAGAAATTAGGTACTTCTTTAATTTGGCCCTAAATAATCTTATGTTTTGAGTTTCATTTTTTATATCGATAGGGAGGCTATTAAAAATGTTTACTGCCATATAACGCACTCCTTTTTGATAGCACGATAGACTTGCCGATGGAATATGAAAGTCATTTTTTCGACGTGTATTTATGTTAGTTACAAAGTTTTCACGATTACATACGACGAAGATTATTAATGAAAAGATATACTGACAAGCCATGGGCATTATTTGTAGTTTTTTTAAAAATAGTCTTACACGATTCCCTAGATTTGGCACCTACTATTATTCTAATTACTCTTTCTTGTAATAGAAATATACTGTTACTATCTGTGGAATTTCCCCAGAATATTATTCCAAAACTCATTATCGAGTGGAAATATGCAAAGTATATTGTTTTTAAGGTATTGGTATTTACTATCTTTTGCATAGATGTAATAACAAAACATGCTGAATTTAGTTTGGAGGTAATTTCTTTAATATGATTTTTCCAATTTAATACATTATCGATTTTTAAGCCAAGAAATTTGGTTGTTGTTGTTCCTAATAGGGATCTATTGTTAATTATTGCGCTAGAAATTTGCGACGTTGAATTTGGACAGGATTTGAATTGAATTATTTTACTTTTGTTATAATTTAGACACTGATAGCTTCATTGGTTAATACACATATTAAATTGAAAACTGTAATAATAATAATAATAATAATAATAATAATAATAATAATAATAATAATAATAATAATAATAACCCTTTTTCTTCGAAATAATTACGAAATAATATATATTTATATATCTGCTTCAATTTGAAACCGTTAAAATTCGAATAAAGAATTTTAGTAGTGTAATCAATATAGCCTATCATTTATGCTTAGAGACTGTGATAAAATTAAAACTTAGAACTTCGGTAATTTCCTTAACAAAATCTGGCAAGGAGCCGCTCCAGCAGAAAGACGGCAGAAAGCATATCTACAGGAAAGGAGACAAAACAAAGTATGATAATTACAGAGTCATTCGTCTTCTCAATTCGGGCTATAAAATTAATAAAAAATATATTATGCTCCTTTTATAACTCATACTTAGGAGAAGAAGAAAATTAATTTCGGAAAGACAGATCATGCTGTGACTGCTACTTCCCTTTCAAGCTTCTCATAGAAAAACACAGAGAATTCAATATTCTGTGATGTCGCATGCAGAAACGTAACCATGTCATTCAGGTACTACCATCTGGTGGTAGATGAAAGAAACGCACTGTCCAATATTACCCGATGTCCGATACTACCCAACTCGTGGGTTTTAGTTCGAACTTAGGTTTAAGATACAAATTAGATTTATTTTAAATGTTATTTTAAGTGATCGTGCTTCATTTAATTTAGGATGTTCCCTGTTATTATTATTATTATTATTATTATTATTATTATTATTGTAATAAATTGTTAGTATTAATTATTAGTATTATTATTAATTCTATTTTTAATTAACAAGTTTATTATTGTCATTATTGAGTGTAATTAGTTACCACTGCCACCGGGTATATACCCATTGCAGTGTGAATAAATACATACAACTCTCCCCTACGAAAGTGAAGCCTGGAGAGTTAAGAAATCAGATGAAAGGCGATTCACAGCCTCAGAAATTAGATAAATGCGAAAAACAGCTGGGTACTCACTTCTAGATTATAAAAGAAACTCGGAAATTTTGGATGAATTACATAACAGCCAATGTTAGAATACATTCAGGATTTCAGATTAAAATCGATGCAGCATATACAACGAACGAATTTCACAGAATTCCAAAGCAACTTATACCCTACAGACCTATGGCCGTGTGCACCATTCTCGATCATCTAGCGCGTTTATCAGCAATCACGGAAACATGGTTAATTCTTGACAATGATCAAGTTACAGATGCGGTGCACCGACATTTTCCCTCGATCAACTCAATCCCGTCAGCTGACGGTACGCTCGCTTGAGAAGAATCATCTGAGCGCTAGGTTACCGCGTATAAAACAACGAACGAACGCACTCTGTCAATTATCGCTTCGTTTTTGTTTGTCGGACTGTTTCAAACAACGAGCACAGAATACAATAGAGTAGACACTAGCATCTTAATACCATTGGACGGAGTGAAGCCGGTTTGATGGACCTGACGCCATCTTGTTGCTACCAAAACATTGCAAAATAGCTATTACGTTATAGAAGATCTTATGATAATAAGAATTCCATATGTCCCTAATTTCTTGTAGGACTCACACTTTCTTGTTTGTTTCGTAATACAGAATCGCTATGCACGTATTTTTAGCAAAAATTACGAAACTGTCATCGATAAATCACATATATACAGGTTATTTAAATTGACAGCTCTTCAAATTGCAGCATGGTATTTAATAGATAATCTGGAAGGTTAAACAAACAATAATGATAAAAAAGGAAAATAACAGTTTGACCTTATTTTGCTACTAGTCCAATAAAAATGCTACCCTATAATAATTACTTTTATAGGTTGATCCATTTGCTTCGATTTAATAATGAAACTTGCTTCTTAACGCAAATTATCATTCTCTTCCTTTTGCCAGTATTTCGTATAGATGTCCCGATTTTGTTTAGAGAAAAAATGGAATGCTCTTAACCATATAATATTTGATAGGCTCTTCGTTTATAGTATATAATTAGATTATAACGGCGAACAAAAGTGAAGTTTTATTACCAAGTGGGTCAAGTCAGTTCACGACCGAGTTAATGAAGCTACTAAGTCTGTAAAGCATAAGTCTGATTTCGTGATTATAAAAATTATTTACAATAATATTAATACACTATTTCTTTTTCTTCATCAAACGAATACGTGCATTCGGTTTAAGAGAAACCTCGGTACACCAGTTTTCTATAGCACTCGACACAAACTTCCAACATGGGTTGTTAGGTTAGCTTCGCTCGTAAATGCTAAGTCTGCAAAGCATGTCTGATTTCGTGATTATAAAAATTAATTACAATAATATCAATACACTAATCCTTTCTCTTAATCAAACAAATACGTGAACAATACGAATCTAACCGACTAACTCAGGCTAAATCATTCATTACCGTATCTAGCCTGCCGGTAATAAGTACATTTCACACATGCATATTTACCCGTGAAAAGTTATTCCAGGAATTTTTTTTGGAAACCTGTTTGTGCAGCCATACGCAGAACATGTAGGCATATTGAAATTAGTTAATTTATTAATTAAAACAACGATGCAACATCACAATCAACTGCCCATGTGCTAACCGGGAGCGCAATGTTTTGGTAGCATCATAATGGCGACTGTCCACAAAAGCGGCTTCACCTCCAAGCTGTTTATATCTACTCTATGCATTCTGTGCTCGTTGGTTTCAAACATCGTCGCAGTTTTCAAATAACAAGTTTCAATAATCATGGAAGAAAAAAAAAAGAGCACCGAACTTCTCACAGTTCGAAGTGGGAATTCTTTTAGAACTCGTCAGCATCCATATTACAGAATAACAGTACTGACGGAAGTTCTCTAAGAGAAAAGCAGGCTACCTGGTTGGATTTAACCTCACAATTCACATGAGTTGTACGTGTTTACATAATTCCACATAATTTGTAACGTAATTTACACAGTGGTTATTTCATATTAATGATAATAATTGGGAAAATTTCAGTATACGGATAACTCACTGACAATTATCTTGAAATAGGATACTAAAAAGAGCAGATTTGTGTTTGTCGAATGCTCATCATCTTGCTTACGAAAAGACACATTTCAGTGCCAATAATTTATTTGGGAAAATTTCAGTATACGGATACCTCACTGATAATTATCTTGAAATAGGCTGCTAAAAAGAGCAGATTTGTGTTTGTCGAATGCTCATCATCTTGCTTACGAAAAGACACATTTCAGTGCCAATAATTTATTTGGGAAAATTTCAGTATACGGATACCTCGCTAACAATTATTTTAAAATTAAAAAAAAAAAAACAACAACAATTCGTCTGTGTATGTCGAATACGCATCATCATGCATACGAAAAGGAAGTTTTTAGTGCCAATTTATTTTGTGTGCACAAGGTTGGAATTTTGGAGTAAGAGGGAAAGGAAAGTATCCTTGTTCTGAAATTTACCCATTTATTTTGTGTTCACAAGGTTGGAATTTTGGAGTAAGAGGGAAAGGAAGGTATCCGTGTAATTTCTCTTAATTCAATCGTAAATAGCCTAATTGTCCAAAACTCATGTAGGTCCTAATAGTTTCAAACGGCAAATCTATAGCTAATAAGTGATAATCTCGCATTCTACAAAATGGTCACTTAGTTTTGCTATATTATTACCGGCATAGAATAACTACTTTATTATTATGTTAACAAAATTGGACAATTAGGCCTAAATAATATTTTCTCATGTAAAGTCCCGATCTTCTAAAGCAGAAACATAAGTTATATAAAACATTAGTCTATTTTGAGAAAAAAGAACATTTTTATTATTCATCTACAAACTTACTCTTTCTACAATAACACCAATTCTGTTATTTCCGCAGTAATTTGCGTGTTCAAGATACATCATTTCATCTTCAGTTCCATCAAGTACGTCAAATCGTGCCGCCATTTTGGTTTTCTCGACTTGACCATGTTCAATTCAAGATAATCGGTCCCACACCCGTGATCAAATTTGATCATCATCAACTCGCTTGTTTAACTTTGATCGAGATTGATACTCCGCAAATTGGCGTTGAAGATGGTCAAGTGCCAACTTAACCACGGTCGAATTTTAATCGAGAATGGTGCACACGGGCACTAGAGGAAAAAGACATTTGGCAGGGCCAGGGAAACGATAGACTGAGATCGCAACAGGTCATACGACCTAACAAGGGCAAGGAAGATGATGATGATAAACTTTGGTAATACTTACTTACAATTGGCTTTTAAGGAACCCGGAGGTTCATTGCCGCCCTCACATAAGCCCGCCAGCTGTCCCTATCCTGTGCAAGATTAATCCAGTCTCTATCATCATACCCCACCTCCCTCAAATCCATTTTAATATTATCTTCCCATCTACTCTCGGCCTCCCTAAAGGTCTTTTTCCCTCTGGTCTCCCAACTAACACTCTATATGCATTTCTGGATTCGCCCATACGTGCTACATGCCCTGCCCATCTCAAACGTCTGGATTTAATGTTCCTAATTATGTCAGATGAAGAATACAATGCGTGCAGTTCTGTGTTGTGTAACTTTCTCCATACTCCTGTAACTTCATCCCGCTTAGCCCCAAATATTTTCCTAAGCACCTTATTCTCAAACACCCTTAACCTATGTTCCTCTCTCAGAGTGAGGCTTATTGTAGGGATTCGTAACAAGTTGTTTTTTACGGTGATGGGTTGTTAGCCCTTCGCCCAACCCCCAAGCTGGAGGATCACCCCTTATCGGCTGTCCACGACTGCTTATTCAATATATTCGCAGCTACCCTCCATATCTGGAGGCCGTCTCCTCTATCCGCAACCTGAGGACGCGCCATGCCGTGGTGATATGGACCCACAATACATGGAAACTTTGGTAATAGTGATGAAAAAATTAATACAATCATTGCAACGTTAAATTGAATTTATCCTTATGTTTAGAGCAATATCTCCCATAAATTTAAGTAAAAGAAAACCACCGCGTCCTTAAGCCAGTCACACAACAAGGAAGTTGTAGCGACACCGTTGATTTTGTACGACAATGATTTTTTAAAATAATATGCCACTTAGCCTTGTACGCAAACAAAGAAATAGACATATTTTTGTGTAAGCAAACATGATGAAATCTAATCAATGCTTTCCTTCATAACAGTACTAAAAGCAATGAAGCGAGACACTTCAAAGTGCCAGATATACTCACGTAAAACCTGGGTTCAAACTCACGGTCTTACACATAAAAAGTAAATCGTACCTTGTCATAGTAACCTCGACAACAAGGTTGTGGCAGTTATAAAATGTGTAGTTTAGCACCATAGCAACTAAAACAATGAGAACTGAATTTATTTTTTCGGCTTGAAAATATGTAAGAGATAGCCTATGTAAGAGAAATAGTTTTATTATAAAAATTCACACTTTTGTATTCTTCTTCAGGTCGTAAAAAAATTAATTATCTTCAGGTCTTAAGTTGTTCTGCAAAGTACCTTCAATCCTGCATCATAATTATTAGGTTACTGACACATAAACATGTTTAACTAAATATATTTATACCAAAATCATAAAATAACCTTATTGGAATTGTTGAACAACATCACTTTGAACAAGAGCACAGACAACTCTTAGGAGTGTTATAACGAGACCACAGCTTAGTTTCATCTTTCAATTCCTTGTTGTCTCCCATGCTATAATGTTTTCATAAAATTTATTCACGTCTTCTTCATCATGAATGTACTTAAGCATTTTACGAATATCTTGAATTTTGGTTTCATTGATCGGGGATAAACCACTGTGTTGGAAAGTGTGGAGAAAGAATGATGCTGAAAATGATCAAGAAGTAGAAAGGGAACTGGTTGTGTCACTGGCTGAATAGAACTGCCTACTGAAGGATGTACTGGAAGGAATAGTAAACGAGAGTTAAGCTCGGAAAGAATTACCAATGACAACAGACAAAAAACAATTTGTCAGCTGAGTGTATGATTAAAATTACATATTATGTAAGTTTCTTAAGTACTTTACTGGAAAAACAACTTAATTCCAGGACTGAAGTCGTTTTACCCCTTAACCAAATATTCTGCTGCTAATAAAAACTATACAAAAGACGTGGATTAAAGTCATTCTGCTACTAAACGATACCCCTTGCACAAAGTAACATAGTCATGCTCTCAACTCAGAAGCCTCAAAATGTGGACTTAAGTCTTTTTGCAAATTCACCATTCATTTATTGTAGTTTTCACATGACTCCAACTTCTTATTAAAATGATCAAGAAGTAGAAGGGAATTGGTTGTGTCATTGGCTGAATAGAACTGCCTACTGAAGGATGCACTGGAAGGAATGGTAAACGTGAGATGAGTTCGGAAGGAATTACCAATGACAACAGATAAAAAACAATTTGTCAGCTGAGTGTAGGCTATGATTAAAATTACATATTATGTAAGTTTATTAAGTACTTTACAGGAAAAACAACTTAAGTCCAGGACTGAAGTCCTTTTACCCCTTAACCAAATATTCTGCTGCTAATAAAAACTATACAAAAGTCGTGGATTAAAGTCATTCTGCTACTAAACGATGCCCCTTGCACACAGTAACATAATCATGCTCTCAACTCAAAACCCCCAAAATGTGGACTTAAGTCGTTTTGCAAATTCACCATTCATTTATTGTAGTTTTCACATGACTCCAACTTCTTATCGCATAATACACGACCAAAGGATTCTTAGGAATCTGAAATATGATACGATGACTAAACTCAGCCCACCAGTTGTTTCAAGCTCTGTGAATGTTTGCTTGGCAGACAGAATTAAGGAAATATGAGAAGTCTTAAACTAAGTCCACAGATTTCCGCAAGGAGAAGGATTCTGAGAAGACGCTAGCATATTGTTTTCAACAGAACCAATTCTCAAAACATGCGAAGTACTTCAGAATGTTACGAGACACCAAAATGTTGACTGAGTCATGCGTTACGATGTAGTTCTGGTAAGATGTGAGCTCTAGCTTTTGGAAAAGCATTTCCTAGCGATTTCAGGAGACTCTAGCCTGCTTACAGCAGCGGGCGTAAGAAATAAATTTTACGGAATGAACAAAGAGAAAATCCTTTCAGAGAATATGAAAAAGTTTCAGCATCTCTCCTGTGTTACTCAATGCTATAAATTTATGAGACCAAAATTTGTTACTATAATCTCATCTCCAAAGCAATATCAGAGGTAATATCTAAGGCAATTCTTGCAAAGATACTGTATATTATCTTGATATTATCATAAAACACTGTCAGTGAATAAAGCAGTCTTCTAAGAGTACTTAGATTTCCTCTCACAATTTTATTGTGACATTAACCAGTGGCGGCATTCTAATTTTTAACAACCGTTTTTCTCCGCTTATGATCGCAAATTTTGTTGTTTTAATATAAAATATATTAAATAAGGAACTAAATCAATGTTTTTGTATTCAAGAAATATTGGAGAAAAATAGAAGTATAAGGGTACAGTACATCAGTTCTTCATAGATTTAAAAAAAGCATATGACTCGGTTAAGAGTGAAGTTTTATATAATATTCTTTTTGAATTTGGTATTCCCAAGAAACTAGTTCGATTAATTAAAATGTGTCTCAGTGAAACTTACAGCAGAGTCCGTATAGGTCAGTTTCTATCTGATGCTTTTCCAATTCACTGCGGGCTAAAGCAAGGAGATGCACTATCACCTTTACTTTTTAACTTCGCTCTAGAATATGCAATTAGGAAAGTTTAGGATAACAGGCAGGGTTTGGAATTGAACGGGTTACATCAGCTTCTTGTCTATGCGGATGACGTGAATATGTTAGGAGAAAATCCACAAACGATTAGGGAAAACACAGAAGTTTTACTTGAAGCAACTTGCTGTCCAAGGCCCCTTATAGACGAAGTCATTTGTTTTTTAATTCATTACACGGCCTTAGATGGCAGTTACTTTAATTTTAAAACTCATTTATCTCATTAAATATCAGTCCTATCAAAATTTTTCAAGGAATAAAACTTATCGGAAATTATTTTAGACAAATTTTTGTTATGTAACATTTTTCACAAAAATCAATAATGAGCGAGATATTTCGACTTATTTAATTCAGGCCCCCTTATAACCCCCCTTTTAAATAATGTATTTTGAATGCCATGTAGCCTACAATCTAAGTTACAACGAACTTAATTTATATTCCAATTTTCATCGAAATCGGTTCAGCCATTATCGCGTGAAAAGGTAACAAACATACAGACAGACAGACATACAAACAAAAATTTCAAAAAAGCGATTTTCGGTTTCAGGGTGATTAATTATATATGTTAGGACCAATTATTTTTGGAAAATCGAAAATTACCAGAAAAATTTCGGCTACAGATTTATTATTAGTATAGATTATTCATTTATTTATTTATTTATTTACTTATTTATTTAATTATTTATTTTTTATTACCGGGTAATTACTTATTTATTTATTTATTTATTTATTTATTTATTTATTTATTTATTTATTTATTTATTTATTTATTTATTTATTTATTTATTTATTTATTTATTTATTCTGGCGAAGTTAAGGCCATCAGGCCTTCTCTTCCACTTAGAAACAAGAGAGGCTGATACAATTTCACAGATTGATATTTAAAGAACGCTAATAAAAATTTATATAGTTATACAAGCACAAGTCGAGTAAAATAATGCGAACATACTAAATAATAATTACAAAATAGTATAAGGCTAGAAGTTACACCCAATGGATATGCAAGCGGTAAGTGAACGAAATATTACAAATTACGAGAATAACAAATTCAAATGTAAATTATAACTATACAACACTGAGGAAAATTACATATATACACACAAAGGAGAATTAAACCTGAATACTGGTCACGTGTTTAAACAATCCACTTTTAAATTGCAATATCGTTCGACAGTGCCTGAGAGAGCTGGGTAGGGAGTTCCAGAAACGAATTGCTGATACTGTGAAAGAGGAAGAATAGTGAGCTGTTTTATGGCAAGGCATAGATAATAAAGGGTCATTTTTAGAACGAGTACCCAGGCTGTGATAAGAGGACAAGAAATAAAACAGACCGAGAGATAGTTAGGCGAAGAAGTATTGATGATGCGACATAGGAAAATTAATGAATGGCTATATCTTCGGTCCTGTAATCTTGCCCATTGGAGCGTTTCAAGGAAAGGTGTAATGTGGTCTTATTTACGGATGTTGCAAATGAAACGTATGCAGGCTTTATGAACGCGCTGCAATCTTTGGGTTAAGTTAGAATTTAAATCTGTTAGTAGAATGTAGCAATAGTCAAAACAGAAGACGGTGCGAACTTTTGATGACGTCCTTTGCTCCATTGGGAGAGACAGAAATTAAGTCCAGTCAAGTCTGCTTTGTATTTTAATAAGATGTTAGGGTAGAACAGCGAGGGGTCATCCTATGGAACTGAACATCATCGTGTGACTCTCGACATTCTTATGTCACTCGCTTCTGGCCTGAAGCTCAGACACCTGCGGGAGGCAAAGGCTTTGTCTGCCACTAATGAAGACATCAGTTCTACCCTCCAAGGATGCCAACAGAGTGAATCGCCACAAAATGTATTACTTCCAACCCCGTGTGTTCCAGACGATGTCAGTGTGCACGTTGCATGAAAAATATTGAAAATTGATCTAAAGAAATGTGGTGGTAATATATTCTCTTTTGCAGGTGATCTGTACTAACATTTAATGGGGAAAATTGGGATAACACTTATTTAAATGCTAGCAATGGAATTAAATTAGTGAAAAATTGGCTTGACTCTAATCTCCTGTCCTTAAATACTAATAAAACTATCTGTATTCCATTTTCTTTTACAACGAAAGGTTTACCTCCACTTATGAATAATTATCACTTAGTAATACATAATATTTCATGTAATGAATTAACAAATAATTATTGTAATTGCCCACATCTAACACCTTCCACACAAATCAAATATTTAGGAATTATTATAGATCAGCATTTACGTTGGGATAAACAAATTGGTTTTATGTGTACAAGTAGAAGAAATACAATTTGTAAATTCATAACACTTCAAAATTTTATCACTAAGGAGGCATTGAGAATAATATTTTTAGCTTTAGTACAGTCATTAATACAATATGGTATAATAAATTGGGGTGGAGTAGCATCATCTGTACTCAATCCATTAATTTTATTACACAGAAGATTAATAAAAATTTGTCTAACCAAAAATATGGATTACCCAACAAATTTAATTTATACAGATTTTAAAGTATTAACTATTGAAGACATTTATAAATATAGTTTACTAACTTACTACCACAGAAATCAAGTAAAGCATAAATCTAATCGACATGAATATCGTACTCGAAGACAAAAGTCTATTTTCCCATTAATTGAGCCTAAATGTTAAACATGTTCAGCTCTTAAACATGGCGCTAGTTTCGGCCCAAGACTTAAATAAAATCACAAACAGTTTCCAAATTTGAAATATTTTAAAATTGAAGCTTTTAAAAATAAATTTATAAAATTATCCATGATATATAATATTAACAAATGTATTTTTTACCTTTTATTTCTGTCGACTATATTCATGTTTTTATTGAATATCACTGGCTTCTGTCGGATTGTCAATTTATATTAAATGTGTATTGTCTCTCTTTTTTCTCTTTCTTCTTTATTCTTGCTCTTGTGTTGTATTTATTGGTTTGAATTAAGTTACTGTATTTAGTAAACTCTCCTTGTAAATTTTATGTTATATTATTGGCTAAGACCACACCGTACACGAGCCTGACTCTTACGGTAGTGGCTAGAAACATTTTTGTTTTATAATTTTAATTTGTACTCACTAGCTAGCTAGTTAAATAAATAAATAAATAAATAAATAAATAAATAAATAAATAAATAAATAAATAAATAAGTGAGTGAGTGAGTGAGTGAGTGAGTGAGTGAGTGAGTGAGTGAGTATGATCGGAACAGAAGCGAGAGATTAGGCCTATAGTAAATACTGAATGATTGTAAGAATATGAGGAGGAGATGGGAGAATGTAAGTATGAGGTATGAATTTAAATTGTAAGAGCGTCTACAAAAATAAAATACGTATATTTATAATGAATGCAATCGTGGCATCGGATACAAAATTGTGAGGTCCACTTTACATGGATGTAATTCTTGGCACGAAATATAATTATATATCATATCATATCAAATTGATACTGTAATATAATATCTGTTAAATATTTAGAATTTGAAAAAGAAAATAATTTTGCACAGTTTTTCATTATTCCATACAATATTCTCTACTTATATTATTTTGATGCTTACGAAAATAATATAAAATTTGTAGATAAATGAATGGTTAAAATATATACTGAGATTTTTATACTACCTACTTTAAAAGCAGCTTTCTTAGGTGTTGAAACTTTTGTTATGTAATATATTTCACAAAAGTCAATAATAAGCGAGATATTTCGATTTATTTAATTCAGGCCCCCTTATAACCCCCCTTTTAAATAATGTATTTTGAATGTCATATAGCCTAAATCTAAATTACAGCGAACTTAATTTATATTCCAATTTTCATATAAATCCGTTCAGCCATTATCGAGTGAAAAGGTAACAAACATCCAGACAGACAGACATACATACAAACAAAATTTTCAAAAAAGCAATTTTCGGTTTCAGGGTGGTTAATTATATATGTTAGGACCAATTATTTTTGGAAAATCGAAAATTACCAGAAAAATTTCGGCTACAGATTTATTATTAGTATAGGTGAATAAAGAATCCTGTTCCTAATTGGTGATTATTGTCTCCTTTCCCATAGTACAACAATCTCCTATTGGTGATATGCTATTACCAACTAATCTAACCTCCTCTACTCTCACAAAGTCTTATGGACCTTATACACGAGTATATACGGCAAATACTTTTATTTTCTTGGGTATTCTAAAACAATAGACAAATAACTCATGTTTCACTGCAATTACATAGCATAAAAGGAAAGTAAAGGAACTCTAAAGTGGAAGGTAAGAAAATAGATGCAGTTTTGTATCACAAAAAGAAAACCCTTTATTAAGTACGCATAATAGCTGTATAGTACAGTGCAACTTACAACTGAACAGGCAGGCACTCATTGGTTGTAATACTGAATATAAACTGGTAACTACAAGCAACCAAACTGAGAAAAAAACATCAATACAAAATATTTAAGTAATTAAACAACAATACAAGTCATCTGCATACATATTTTGCTTATGGAGCATTTATTTTACACGCGAGATCAGAGTAGAAATTTGTGACAAAGGCATGTATAGCTATAAATCATTTTACAGTAACTAAACATCATGGCATTTCTACTTTAAAACCTACACGGAAAAATTAACCACTCCTATAGCCCTATTGTTGTCTCTAATGTCTCAATCATAAGATACGACATTTGTCTATGCAATGCAACTATAACTACATGTGTGAGTCCGTCTGTTAAAGCAGATATGTGATGTAATAGCAAGGTGTCACAAGATTTGTATCAGACACTCAAAGACGTGTTCCATTATTCATTGTCTGGAAGAATGACGTCAAGAGAATGAAGTTACGCGGAGTACATGTTAGCAGAGTCATAAATCATATTTTATCCAAAGTTATGCATTTCAGCACAGACATTTTTATCTATTCAACAAATAGGCTAAATTGTAACATTATCATGTTTTAAGCGTAAAGGTATGTGAAATACAACACTTAAGTTCACTTATTTATTCATTACCGTAGAAGTGGGTAAAGTCAATCAGTGGGTGTATAATCGATCATTTGCGATTTTTATTGAAAATTATATATTTTCTCAGTTACTTGCTAAAATTTTGTTATGCTGACTTCATTGCCTGACATTGCAAATGTAAGCGAGAGGGACAACAAAAAGCCTGCGAATGCCAACAATGGGAACACTGTGTAATTACCGTTGAAGTGAAAATTGTTATTTTCAACTTTTTGTCTTAAATGAAAACAAAGTCTTACAAACTCTAAATTATCGTCAGCAGTGAAAGGAGACAGGAAGTATACGGAAGTACTTTTCGTTGAGATTGTATCCTGAAATAATAGCTTTGCAGTTCGTAAATGTTGGTATTGAAACTTATTATTTAAAAAAAAACTTGTACCTTTGTAGGGTTAGGTCGATCATGCCATCGACCTACTCGAAGCAGATAGGACCAGAAGGAAGAATAAATTGTTCACCGAAATACCTCCAACTAACACTTATAAACAGAAAAGTGTCATAGTATAGCTTATATTGATGGGATAGTGGGGAAAGAGGAAGACGAAATTATGGTGAATTTCTTGCGTAATAGAAGCACTGCCAAAGGAACATATTTTGTACACCCCTCTGTACCTGACTATGAGAACAACGTAATTTCTAAAGTGACATGAGGAGGGGAAGATTTCAAATAACATCTGATATAAACCTAAGCAATGTTGAATTACATTTTAGATTATAATTGAAGTGTGTTATTTCAATGTAAATTTTGAATTCTTAAATCTTTGTTTGTTGGTATATAAAGTTTTAAAATGTGTTTTTATGTTTTATAAGTTGGCAATCATAGTCACGTTTGTACAAGGGAGACCTATAGGCCTAATTGTATCGAATATTATGATCACAGTAACAAAAGATACACTATATAATGCTATAGGCATATATTGAAGATTATTATTGTTTTTTGCACCCTCGTAACAAATAAAATATATTATGTAATACATTTAATTTGTTTTTTAAAAACATAAACAGTGATCGACTTTACTCCACAATATTTTAAAATCGATCTTAAACTAAAAATTCAATGGTGATCGAATTTACCCTATTTACGCAGGTAACTTCGATCACAAGTCAAATAATGTTATGTTTTATTTAACGACGCTCGCAACTGCAGAGGTTATATCAGCGTCGCCGGATGTGCCGGAATTTTGTCCCGCAGGAGTTCTTTTACATGCCAGTAAATCTACTAACATGAGCCTGTCGCATTTAAGCACACTTAAATGCCATCGACCTGGCCCGGGATCGAACCCGCAACCTTGGGCATAGTAGGCCAGCGCTATACCAACTCGCCAACCACGTCGACCAAGTCAAATAAAAAATAATCAGTTTTTGATAGATTGCAATTCAATTCTTGTAACGTGCCTTCATAAGTGAAAGATATGACGACAAAATGCTATTTTCTGATGAACTTCGCTCCATTGCATAACTTCAATATCATAAAAAAGATTGCAAAATTTTGATCGACTTTACCCTCTTCTACGGTATAGTTAACCTGCTGCATGCGTCAACAAACCATAGAAGATTTTGAACTTTTAGTGACAGTATCACAGGAAAGGATAACCATGACTCAAATACAGACTGAACGCTAAAGTGATGTTACTAATTTCAGAGGGTTATTCTCTGAGGTATTCCAAACAAAACATGCTAATACAATTTTGCTTGTTTTTTAATCCTTTTCGAGATAAAAATTGTTTTATATGAAACATTTCATAGACCGTTTTGGAAAAGCCATTCGTTTAACTCCCAATATGCTCAGTCAATTTAAGAGAGCAGTGTATTAAAATAATAAATTTTTGAAAGAATTTGATCCGAACCAATGTAACTTTTCGTTTGATAACAAATTTTAAAATATCAGTCTACATTTCGACCCTCACAAGTATTAACATTGTAACTCACTTTCTTCCATTTTTCAGGAGATGCAAATAAAGTTTTAAAATGGATCATGTAAATCAGTGTATACAGATAAAACCTGTGTGATAAATCTTGTCTCACTGTGAAAAGATAGAGAAAGGAGATACGTTTTACTTCGTCTGTGTTGTTATGGCGATGGGGGTAGTGGAGCGATGCCGTCAATCCATCCAGTGGCGGAAGGGACTAGTTGATACATTCTGTAGTACAAAATAACAAAATATCTCTCTTCGTACTGTGTAGTTCCGTCACTAGCTTGTCTTTCAAGAAACTGAGTTCCGGCAGCCTGTACAATAACAAGGTTTTGAAAGGAATCCTGAAAATTTACAACCCTCCTATAATCTCCACCTTCATTTGAAGGGACTTGGTTTTATTGCTACTGAGACAAGATAAACCAAAGCAGGTATAGTAACAATAAGATTTTACATACGGATGGGAAGATTTAGAGCTACAATGATAGTACTGGAAGAAAAAGAAACAATTTAAGACTATATTAACTAGCATAACTCAAAACCATAAAAAAATTTAGTTACAATGTTATACCTGGTAAGGTTTATCTTGTCTCAGTAACAATAAAACCAAGTCCCTTCAAATGAGGGTGGAGATTATAGGAGGGCTGTAAATTTTCAGGATTCCTTTCAAAACCTTGTTATTCTACAGGCTACCGGAACTCAGTTTCTTGAAAGACAAGCTCAGTGACGGAACTACACAGTACGAAGAGAGATATTTTGTTACCTTATTTTGCGCTACAGAATGTATCAACTAGTCCCTTCCGCCACTGGCATCGCTTCACTCCCCCATCGCAATAACAACACAGATGAGGTAAGATATATCTCCTTTCTCTCTCTTTTCACAGTGAGACAAGATTCATCAATCATCACACACGCTTTAGTATTTGGGAGGGTCGATTTGTTCGGATCAAATTTCTGCATATTTAAAAGACAAAACTAAAATTCTTTCAATCATTTATTATCACAATACACTGCTTTCTTAAACTAACTGAGCATATTGGGAATTAAATCAATGGCTTTCCCAAAATACGCTTTGAAATGTTTCATATAAAACAATTTTTATACCAGAAAGGAAGCAAAAACGAGCAAAATTAGGGCCTATATTATTACTTTTTTTGTTTCAAATGTCTCAAAAAATAACCCCCTGAAATTAATGGTATTACTTACAATTCATCCTGAATAATATATTAAACTAAAAACATAGCAACATTGAACCATCGGGCAAAGCAATTGGCAAAACTTACGTAATCATTTAATAGTTTGGAATAACAACAAAATATCTCAATGGCAAGTAATAATAATAATAATAATAATAATAATAATAATAATAACAATAATAATAATAATAGCTGTAGGTATCTAATATATTTTGTTTCATTATCCAATATACAGCACGTTTTTTTAAATATTGGAATGTAAAATAACACATAGGTTATACGAACATTATAAAACTCAAAATACAGGGAGTTTACTAATAATGTGACCTGTATATAAATACTGTATAGGTAATTAAAGCAATTAACTTTAAAGCTGCCATTTTAACAAAAACCGCTTTGGTGTAGTTGGTATGAGTGAACAGTGAAGACTCCCAGATATAATACTGATAGGCCCTACTTATTTTGATTTCGGAATAAAATTCAGTTTATGTCCATATTTTTGGGTTTTGATTTTCTATAAAATAAGGGTTTAATACTATCATACAATGTAATATAACATCATATTTTCCCTGTTTCAGTGACCAATAGTTTAGTTTTCAGGAGTTTTTTGTTACTTGTGGAATAGTACATTATGCAACGAGCCTTTTCATACGAGCGTCTTAATTACCATTATAGGCAAGTTTCATACAACTTTTTATGCTCGACCATATTTCTAACTTGAAATTACTCATAAGTATTCATGTTATTCTTATCTGGCTGAGGAGCGGAACAGACCTTGTGCAATACCTCGTAAATTGTGAGATGTGCGCAGACGCGAAAGTATTGATTTTTTTCCGAGAAGCAAATGTTGACATTGACCTTGATATAATCTAGAGAGTAAAATATAACCTTGAAATTGAATTAGACATTGAAAAACGAACTGACTTTCTTTCAAATATAGATGATTTATTGATTTATTGTTGTCTTTCGATTGCATATCCGAGAATAATCGATACTTGCGCTTTCATATTGCTACAGTGGTATTTTCTGATTGGTGGAACATCTAAACTTTAATGAATAGGTGTACTTTAATGAGGTCCATTAAAGAGCTGCTACCAGGTGTATAATTACTACATTTCGGCATGGTCGAGCATAAAATAATTTAATGGGTTAGGTACAGCTTACAGCAGTAAAATTTTGGAAATATTCAATTTATCTTCCTCCATTACTGTATCTTGTACAATAATGAAAATTAGTATGTGTAAAACACTATCCTTCTGCTATATTATAAACATATTTTTACGATTTAAAAAAAATTATATATATATATATTTTTTTTTTCAAAATTCAAAGTTCACTGTGCAGTGATGAAGCTTTTTCCTCATAACTCAAAAAGTATCCAACATTCTGTGATGACATTTTTTGTGTGTATTTATGCATGTCATATCTATAATATGATGCAAGACCACTTCTCTGTCTTTGATAGATTGTCTGATAAAAAATAAATTCCTTTTAAAAAATGGTCAAATATCTAACACAAAATTTAAAAAAAAAATATTGTTCATTAAGGAATGTTGTTGAAAGAGCATGGTATTGTAAACATGAGTTTCAGCAATAAAAGAAAAGAGAGAGAACATGAAAAAGTTAACAAGTTTATGAGTTATGAGGGAAACGCTTCATCACTGCACAGTGAACTTTGAATTTTGAAAAAATATGTATAAATAATTTTTTTTAATCGTAAAAATATATTTTTTTTTCTTATGGCAGAAGGATAGTGTTTTCCACATACCAATTTTCATTATTGTACAAGATACAGTAATGGAGGAAAAAATGTTGAATATTTCTAAAATTTTACTGCCGTAAGCTGTACCTAACCCCTTAATATGGACACGGCGAGTTTTGCATCTAATATCCTCAACTAGTGTGTCAAAACTTGATTAATAACTGAAAGTACTTAATTATTTTTAAATAACCTACCAAACTACGCAGACAATTCCAAACAATTATTTGGGACTTGGTCTCCGATTTCACCTTAAGTTTTTTTCCAGCAAATTATTTGGAAAGGCAAAAATAAATCTAAAAAAAAAAATGTAATTTGGAAATGCATCTTATTCCATAAATTTAGCAGTAAGGTCCCTGAGCCAAATAACGCCATGTATACCTTTAACGCCACCCTATTAAAATTTGTTAACGGCACAAGTTTTCGGTAGTGCACTACTGTAGCCTGCATTCGCTTGCAATCTAGTGATGAAATGAGTTACTAGCTGTCCGCTGACATTTACGAGTGACATTGTATTCCATCATTTTCCTGTTGTGTGTTGATAGTGAATGGCTGTTCTTATATCAAGGTAAGAGGCAATATTTTATTTTGTGTGTTGAGCAAATAATAACTATATTAAACTATATATTTTCGTGATCCTTAAACATTCTTCTATGTATAGAAAGTATTTGCTATCTATAAAATTTGAAAATGTTAGAGAAACAGGCATGTCATGTTATCAAGTACTCAGTAGCGCTTTAACGTCATGTGGCGTTAAAGGTCTACAGACAAAATTTTAGGTTATGTTAGTACCAAGGCTGACAGTACAGCATCAGTGTGAAAACATCAGGAAAATCACTAAGCTTTCAACTTACAAATGTTCAGAATGTGCAGTGATTATATTGGTTCAATTGCTTATCAAACTCTTATTTTTTTTTATTTTACATAACTTAATTTTTTTTGTTTTACTTATTGGAAAACATTAATATTAAACTAAGGTAAATGCTTTTGTGTTTAATAATTTTCTACTGTGTCACATTGTCTCTTTTTTTTTAAGTAAGGAGTCACTGGAAAATATGTTTTCCTAATCCATCTGGTGTTTCAGTTTCAGATCAAGAATATTTCATTAGTATTGCGTGATTTTGTATCTTTTATTAACAGGAATTCAAATTTAGTCGCTTAGTTCAATATGTGTTGCTTAGGAAAAATAATTCTTAACAATTATAAGTGTATAGGTTACTAGAAAATAGGTGGCGTTAATTGGAAAACCTGTTCCTAATAACGCCAGTTTACAAAGTTTTCCTATTTGAGTTCCAATTCTTGTTCGGTATACAGAGTGTTTAAAAAATACGGGGCATAATTTCAGATATGTATTTCCCACATGTAGACAATCAAAATAGTTCATTACAACATGTGTCCGGAAATGCTTTATTTCCGAGTTATGGCCTTCACAACATTGAAATTCACCGGAACGTTTTTCTTTCCGCAGGTCGTTGTCATTACAGAAGATGTTCAAAATGTCCATCTCCTGCTTGAATACAGACCTCACATTGATGTCTCATTGACCTGCGAACACGATCCCAAACTCCAGGAGTATTGCGTATGTCCTCAGAACATGCCACAATTCGATTCCGAAGGAATTCCAAATCAGGTACCCGAGACGAATAAACCAATGCACACTTCAGTCGTACGGCTTGCCGGTACTTGGATCGAAGGTTTCCTGATCGATGGATAGGTAGAGGTGGCCCAATTGCTTGGCCTCCACGCTCACCTGATCTGAACCCTCTCGATTTCTACTTGTGGGGCCATTTAAAATCATTGGTTTATTCGTCTCCGGTGCCTGATTTGGAATCCCTTCGGAGTCGAATTGTGGCATGTTCTGAGGACATACGCAATACTCCTGGAGTTTGGGATCGTGTTCGCAGGTCAATGAGACATCGATGTGAGCTCTGTATTCAAGCAGGAGGTGGACATTTTGAACATCTTCTGTAATGACAACGATCTGCGGAAAGAAAAAACGTTCCGGTGAATTTCAATGTTGTGAAGGCCATAACTCGGAAATGAAGCATTTCCGGACACATGTTGTAATTAACTATTTTGATTGTCTACATGTGAGAAATACATACCTGAAATTATGCCCCGTATTTTTTAAACATCCTGTATAATATATGTATTTTCATTGTGCTATTTTGTAAAGATAAGATTACAGTTTATATTTCATAATTTTCGTGTTTGTACATAACTTATTTCCAGAGCAAAAGTGACTGAAGTGTTAAGGTGGCGTTATTTGATACGTGTACCTTACTGTGAGTTAACAGTTTCAAAATATGATCATAATTGTGGTCTGAAGTAGGCTATATTATAAAAAGACCTTCAGTACGATAGGAATTGAAATAAATTCTTTCTCATCGTACAAATGTGCACTGGACATAATACTTTTGTATGTATATAAAAATTCCATTACAGAAAATCGATATTTAAAAACATATTATGTCGTTCTTTTACTTTCGAGTTGTATTCAAGGCGGCGTCCTCAACGAAATAAGAGTTTCAAATAATATGAACAATAGACAACACAATCCGTCATGTTTCGGACCTCTTAGAAAGCCATATAACTTGATACGACGCCTGCAAGCGCACATACACGTGAAACACATCGACCCACGCGTGGTTGAAAAGACCTTAATGAGCCACACAATGGAAAGAGCCTTCAGAGCGGTTCCTCTGAGCACAATAAGAAAATTACTACTTTTACACGCAGGGAGAAAAAATGTTAACGCGGCACGTAGGACTGAAAACGTAATCGATTCATTGGTGCACTTGATCCCGACCACTTGCTATTCAAAGGCTATAAAACTGAGTATAAATGAAAGCTATTATATACCAGCCGTCTGCTCTAGTTTTGGTGATCTGTCGGCTTGTCCAGCAAAACGAACAGAATCGTGTTTGTTCCCCACCAGTAGGCCTATCACTTTCTACTAAACCATTCACATTTTGATTCGTTATTCCTTTCCTCTCCTGAACATACGGGCTATTCCATCTCAAATCGACCGAAATATAGAGAAAATTGACCTTGCAATTTTTAAATACAATGAAACTTTTTCTGTCCGTTGACAACTATGATACAGTGCTTTGTGCAAAGTTTGAGGCAACAGAAATTAATAGTGTTTAAATTAATAATATTTAAATTTATCGTATTTTCATAAAATTAGCAACTTTAAACTGTTGTGGCTCCGAAACCCTTTCACCCAATGATCAAAATCATGGTTTATTTTGATGCTGAGAAATTAAAGTTTATATTGACATGTAAACAGGTTTTCTTACTTTTTATGGAAATGGAGAAATTTAGATTTTTCTTCATTAAGACGCCTTTGCCCACGGAAAAAAATATTTTTAAAATATATGGTTAGATTCCGCATTGAAAGTACAAATAAACACATATTTTTACTGGTGCACCGTTGATAAGAAAGTATTGAAAATATCAAATAAAGAAAATAAATAGTACGCGCGTGAAATAACCAGCTGACTGTGAGGCGGGATTTAGCCCAGACAAGCAAGGCCAGGAGACAAACACGTGATGTTTCGTCTAGTAGCATATAGCTGGGCTAGCTTTATCACAAGTTTTCACAAACAAAGGAGTAAAATAACGCCCAACGCTCGCTTATCTTCAGCTCTCGGCCAGTGCTTGCTGTACTGCGCCTTTCAAGTCCAGGCGTGGGAAAATAATTTATTTTATACCCTCGAAACTTATTGCCAGGCCACTAAGAAAACAGTGCCGAATCCCTCTTAATAATGCAAGGTTTTTCCTCAATTTTTTACATTTTTATAAATGGGCAAAAAGCCTAAAAGTAAGTAAAATCAGATTATCTGTCTCTCTGTATACAATAAAAATAACTATTACTTCTTATCATAGCCTACCAAATGTCAGCTTCAAAATGAGCTACCGTTCAATGTTCTGCAGTAAATGGTTCCAGAGTTCTGAGCGCTGAAAGAGGCTTGTTTTTATAAAATACGCTAAATTTGTCGCTCAATAGTACGAAAACCGTTGAGTTTCGATAGTATATTTTTTAAAATGCACTGTCCTCAGCACCTTGTATAATAGGGAAAAAATTAGAGTATCAAAAAAATGCGAGGTTTTTTACTGATGGATTTCATATGGAATAGCCCATACACTGGTTTACTAGCCACTCAAATTCCAATATGCAATCTAATTTCATATTACATTTCATTCCATCTCTCCAAAGCAGTTATTTGGGTTGGATCTTTTGGACACGAACCATCTATTGCTTAAGAAGAGACTCCACTAAAAATCATGAAAATTTTCCAAAATATTTTTGACTATTTGACTTCTTTAAAATGAATATTTTCATACTTCATGGATTTTAGTTGAACTCTGATTACAAATATGTTTGAAATAATTTTCAATTAGGGAAGAAGAACTGTTAAAATTATTTTTTCATTAAAGGATTCTTTCTTTACAAATTTCTGATTTCAAATCTAGTAAGTTTTCCAAACTATTTTTGACTAGTTCACTTCTTTAGAATTCATATTTTCATACCCCAAATGGATTTTAGTTGAACTCTGATTACAAATATGTTTGAAATAATTTTCTATTAAGGAAGATGAGCTGTCAAAATTATTTTTTCATTAAAGGATTCTTTCTTTACAAATTTCTGATTTCTAATCTAGTAAGTTTTCCAAACTATTTTTGACTAGTTCACTTCTTTAGAATGCATATTTTCATACCCCAAATGGATTTTAGTTGAACTCTGATTACAAATATGTTTGAAATAATTTTCTATTAAGGAAGATGAGCTGTCAAAATTATTTTTTCATTAAAGGATTCTTTCTTTACAAATTTCTGATTTCAAATCTAGTAAGTTTTCCAAACTATTTTTGACTAGTTCACTTCTTTAGAATGCATATTTTCATACCCCAAATGGATTTTAGTTGAACTCTGATTACAAATATGTTTGAAATAATTTTCTATTAAGGAAGATGAGCTGTCAAAATTATTTTTTCATTAAAGGATTCTTTCTTTACAAATTTCTGATTTCAAATCTAGTAAGTTTTCCAAACTATTTTTGACTAGTTCACTTCTTTAGAATGCATATTTTCATACCCCAAATGGATTTTAGTTGAACTCTGATTACAAATATGTTTGAAATAATTTTCTATTAAGGAAGATGAGCTGTCAAAATTATTTTTTCATTAAAGGATTCTTTCTTTACAAATTTCTGATTTCAAATCTAGTAAGTTTTCCAAACTATTTTTGACTAGTTCACTTCTTTAGAATGCATATTTTCATACCCCAAATGGATTTTAGTTGAACTCTGATTACAAATATGTTTGAAATAATTTTCTATTAAGGAAGATGAGCTGTCAAAATTATTTTTTCATTAAAGGATTCTTTCTTTACAAATTTCTGATTTCAAATCTAGTAAGTTTTCCAAACTATTTTTGACTAGTTCACTTCTTTAGAATGCATATTTTCATACCCCAAATGGATTTTAGTTGAACTCTGATTACAAATATGTTTGAAATAATTTTCTATTAAGGAAGATGAGCTGTCAAAATTATTTTTTCATTAAAGGATTCTTTCTTTACAAATTTCTGATTTCAAATCTAGTAAGTTTTCCAAACTATTTTTGACTAGTTCACTTCTTTAGAATGCATATTTTCATACCCCAAATGGATTTTAGTTGAACTCTGATTACAAATATGTTTGAAATAATTTTCTATTAAGGAAGATGAGCTGTCAAAATTATTTTTTCATTAAAGGATTCTTTCTTTACAAATTTCTGATTTCAAATCTAGTAAGTTTTCCAAACTATTTTTGACTATTTCACTTCTTTAGAATGCATATTTTCATACCCCAAATGGATTTTAGTTGAACTCTGATTACAAATATGTTTGAAATAATTTTCTATTAAGGAAGATGAGCTGTCAAAATTATTTTTTCATTAAAGGATTCTTTCTTTACAAATTTCTGATTTCAAATCTAGTAAGTTTTCCAAACTATTTTTGACTATTTCACTTCTTTAGAATGCATATTTTCATACCCCAAATGGATTTTAGTTGAACTCTGATTACAAATATGTTTGAAATAATTTTCTATTAAGGAAGATGAGCTGTCAAAATTATTTTTTCATTAAAGGATTCTTTCTTTACAAATTTCTGATTTCAAATCTAGTAAGTTTTCCAAACTACTTTTGACTATTTCACTTCTTTAGAATGCATATTTTCATACCCCAAATGGATTTTAGTTGAACTCTGATTACAAATATGTTTGAAATAATTTTCTATTAAGGAAGATGAGCTGTCAAAATTATTTTTTCATTAAAGGATTCTTTCTTTACAAATTTCTGATTTCAAATCTAGTAAGTTTTCCAAACTATTTTTGACTATTTCACTTCTTTAGAATGCATATTTTCATACCCCAAATGGATTTTAGTTGAACTCTGATTACAAATATGTTTGAAATAATTTTCTATTAAGGAAGATGAGCTGTCAAAATTATTTTTTCATTAAAGGATTCTTTCTTTACAAATTTCTGATTTCAAATCTAGTAAGTTTTCCAAACTATTTTTGACTAGTTCACTTCTTTAGAATGCATATTTTCATACCCCAAATGGATTTTAGTTGAACTCTGATCACAAATATGTTTGAAATAATTTTCAATTAGGGAAGATGAGCTGTCAAAATTATTTTTTCATTAAAGGATTCTTTCTTTACAAATTTCTGATTTCAAATCTAGTAAGTTTTCCAAACTATTTTTGACTATTTCACTTCTTTAGAATGCATATTTTCATACCCCAAATGGATTTTAGTTGAACTCTGATTACAAATATGTTTGAAATAATTTTCTATTAAGGAAGATGAGCTGTCAAAATTATTTTTTCATTAAAGGATTCTTTCTTTACAAATTTCTGATTTCAAATCTAGTAAGTTTTCCAAACTATTTTTGACTATTTCACTTCTTTAGAATGCATATTTTCATACCCCAAATGGATTTTAGTTGAACTCTGATTACAAATATGTTTGAAATAATTTTCTATTAAGGAAGATGAGCTGTCAAAATTATTTTTTCATTAAAGGATTCTTTCTTTACAAATTTCTGATTTCAAATCTAGTAAGTTTTCCAAACTATTTTTGACTATTTCACTTCTTTAGAATGCATATTTTCATACCCCAAATGGATTTTAGTTGAACTCTGATTACAAATATGTTTGAAATAATTTTCTATTAAGGAAGATGAGCTGTCAAAATTATTTTTTCATTAAAGGATTCTTTCTTTACAAATTTCTGATTTCAAATCTAGTAAGTTTTCCAAACTATTTTTGACTATTTCACTTCTTTAGAATGCATATTTTCATACCCCAAATGGATTTTAGTTGAACTCTGATTACAAATATGTTTGAAATAATTTTCTATTAAGGAAGATGAGCTGTCAAAATTATTTTTTCATTAAAGGATTCTTTCTTTACAAATTTCTGATTTCAAATCTAGTAAGTTTTCCAAACTATTTTTGACTATTTCACTTCTTTAGAATGCATATTTTCATACCCCAAATGGATTTTAGTTGAACTCTGATTACAAATATGTTTAAAATAATTTTCTATTAAGGAAGATGAGCTGTCAAAATTATTTTTTCATTAAAGGATTCTTTCTTTACAAATTTCTGATTTCAAATCTAGTAACTTTTCCAAACTATTTTTGACTAGTTCACTTCTTTAGAATGTATATTTTCATACCCCAAATGGATTTTAGTTGAACTCTGATTACGAATATGTTTAAAATAATTTTCTATTAAAGAAGATGAGCTGTCAAAATTATTTTTTCATTAAGGAATTTTTTTTTTACAAATTTCTATATATCTAGTAAATTTTTGTTATAAAATTGGCTCTCCGAAGTTACTGGATGAATGTAGCGGAGGGAAATTTTAATAGATGTGAATCACATAAATATTCATTTTACTTTCAAATCCATTTTTCCGTAAGTTTATTTTTCTTGAATCAACTTAGGGAGGCTTACCTTAGTATTTAGCTCATAAATTTGCATATATAATACAAAATAAAGTAATTTAATAGTCAAAATGATTAGGCTATCTAGGTACAAGTTTCTCAATTGCATTAAAGAAGTAAAACCCTGCCTTTTGTTTACTTTCCCAGCATTAAAGAAAACTTTCTTTTCTTTTAGCCATAACATAATACAATGTCTTCTTCCTCTCTGCGTACAACATCTAATTGCTATTTTAACCGATTAATCTATAGGTTTTACTAAAAAAATATATATATTAGGTATATATCTAGAACTATTTGAAGCATGGACGTTGATAGAAGTGATTTTGTTCCTCAAAAGACAATTCATCGGAACGAGTCTTAAATTAGACAGCATCAAACAAATAAAGATAATAAAGGCCAAGTTAAAACTGTTTTGTTTTATTTAATTAGTAACGGTATTAAAGAAATGACGTCACTCTCTTTTTCTTTCGATGTTTCTTTTCTTAAGATGACCTGAAACAGATGAATGGCCAAGCAAAATCATTCTTCCTTACCTTGTGTAAGAAAGTCGCATAAAGCAACGTAACAATGAGGCTGACAGTTCGTTAACCTCAGTCAGGAAGAGTGCTCTCCATGCATGAGGAGGTCCATTGTACAGCCGGTACTTAATGCATGGCTTTGTAATGAATACAATTATTCTATTATATCATAACATAAAATGTTTACTCGCAAATCGTGTAATGTTTTCCTCTATGGTTCAAAATGTCCGGGTATTTGATAAACAAATAAAGCAGGAATGGTTTTATTAATGATAGTTCAGTGCATACAGTAGACTTTTTTGAAATTCTGGAGGAGCTTAGTAAAAAAAGGAGTAAATTATCACAGAATGAAAACTGAAAGAGCCAATTAAAGGGAGTTCCTTGTTATCGCATTCAAAATAATGGTAAAAATAACCTGTTTTCAAGTAGTCATAAATATAATACTATTTATCATAGCTCTTTCATTTTTTTGGTGTAAGCCTATGCCCATAATATTGCAGATATATTAATAATTTTAGTAGTGTGTGTTTTAGTATCTATTAGCAGTAAGTGGGTAAAATTTCAATTCAATGTACACTATAATAAGTTAATAAAGTGTACCTAATCACAGACATGTAGTGAATTTATATAAAAAAAATATGTTTAAATTAAAAAAAATATTTCATGCTCGACCATGCCGAAATGTAGTAATTATACACCTTGTAGTAGACCTTTAATGCACCTCATTAAAGTACACCTATTCATTATAGTTCAGTTGTTCAGCTAATGAGAAATCACCTTTTTACCGTTATAAAACCGCAAGTATCGATTATTCTCGGATATGCAATCGAAAGACAATTAGCGAAACGTCACGGAGGCTGGAAATCCAATACTGTCGCAGAAGGTTATGTTCTGTTACTATAATAATTAGCGTTAATTGTAAATAATATTCAAATAAATTCAATTTGTCATCTCGTTTTTCAATTCTAAATCAATTTCCAGGTTATATCAAAATTAGTTCATGTTATTCTCTAGATTACATCAAGATCAATGACATTATTGTTCCTCGGGAAAAATCAATACTTTCGCGTCTGCGCACATCTCACAATTTACGAGCTATGCACAAGGTCACTTCCGATCTTCAGTCAGATATGAATAAAATGAATACTTCTGAATAATTTCAAGTTAGAAATATGGTCGAGCATAAAAAGTCGTATGAAACTTGCCTATAATGGTAATTAAGACGCTCGTATGAAAATTATGAAACTCGCTTGCGCTCGTTTCATAAACAAACATACTCGCGTCTTAATTACTATCATTATAGGCTCGTTGCATAATGTACTATAGTAGGGTGTGTTTTAGTATCTATGAGCAGTAAGTGGGTAAAATTTCAATTCAGTGTGCGCTATAATAAGTTAATAAAGTGTACCTAATCACAGACATGTAGTGAATTTATAAAAAAAATTATGTTTAAATTCAAAAAAACTATTTGAGGTGAAAGATTTACTCTAGAGTAATCATTTTTTTTTTTTTTTTTTTTTTTTTTTTGTATTTTAAAGCTTAATGTTCATACGCACATCACTAAAAAATTAAAGGACTCTGAGAAGTAATATTATATTTATGACTGCTTGAAGATAGCCTATTTTTGCCATTATTTTGCATGTGATAACAAGGAACTCCTCTTAAAGTGATAGAACACCAACCTATTGATATGGAAACACTTATGAATATATATTCCACAAATATAATTCGAAAACTATCATATGAAGTTGGAAAGAGTCTGTAGCGTATTCCTTTAAGAATGATTATTATTGATTATAAGTAATTTAAACTAATTTAGTCCAAATATGAATGTAAAGTACCAACAGCAACATCCACTACAGAAATGTCCATTCACAGCATTACGAATGATGTAAGTAGGTTTAAGCAATGTCACTTAGCCACATTTTGGAAATTAATTTAAAAAAATATTTATCTTCGTTAGGACGTCCATGTTTCAAGATATTCTATTTCATACATAGCACCCCATACTACTTTTTTCAGTCTTAATTGTACAAATAGGAACTTAATGCAGTTAACACGTTACAGCTTGCCCAACTGTTACATTATAAATTGAGTTATGTGAAACTCTAATGCACTGATAATTCAAAGCTATTAAGTCATCTTAATTTTATCATAAAAAATAAATTTCTTAAATATTTTTAACAATTTCTCGGTAAAGAAAGCTGTTCAGACATTTTTTGTATTAAAAATACATTTCCTAAATATTTTGAAGAGATTGGTCTGTAACAATTTCTCGATAAAAAAAAAAAAAACAAAGATGTTAGCTCTACTAAGTTTTCACTTGAAAATCCTGTTACTTCTAAAAAGAAACTGATATAGGCCTAAATAAAATTGTGTAATGATTATGTAAAAGAACTGTGCAGTATCCTTCGAAGTTAAGAGTGTTTCCTGCCATTTTCCAAGCTGTTTCAATTTAGTTTTATATATCAGAACTATTGTAAAAGAACTCTTCTGAAAATTATTTGTATTTTAGTTATTTTATTTATGTTTCAGGGTAAAGGTTGGTAAACTCTGATACAAGTAATATTATGATAGTTTTTTAACTGAACGAGAGAAGGACCGGTTTTGTACAGCAACTTGTCCACGAACATTTCCTTAATACGTTGACGCAAAAATCCGACCTTCGTCTCGCTCATTAAAATTGTAATAAATTCTCAAAAAGAACTATCACGATATTACTCGCATCACAGTTTACCAACCTTTACCCTATATGAAATTATGATGCAAAAACTAAAACCTGTGCAAACAACATACATAATAATAGATGTTTAAAAATTTTAATTAGGAAGCAACAACTGTGTAAAAACAAGAAAAACGTATGTAGCCTAAATGCCAATACCATTAACCCTTAATTTGGCAAAACTTTCTCACGCTAGTTTATTAAACCGTGTCGGACTGTAAAGAAAACAACTATCGCAATGTCCATATTTTATATGTTGTACAATATTATAATATTGTGAAATTTTAATTTTTCTACCAATTTTTTTTCTACTGCTGTATTAAAATTATAGCATATAGCTTATTAACCTGTTGTATTCTATAGGATACTTTGCGAATTTAAGGGTTAACTGTATATATTTTGGTGAAAATGATATCAATTTATCAAGTCTATTGATTTTCTGTAGGTAATTATTGCACTGTGAAAACAATATAAAAATTGCTGAATTAATTTTACACAATGAAATTCATGCTTCGAGTAAAATTTACGAATTTCTTCTTTTTTTGTGATTAAAAAAATACTAATTTGTTATGTCAATAACTTGAAGTATACATAATGTAAATATTAGGCAGTCTACGTGTGGGGGGGCAATGTATGAGGTTAAACTATGAACACAAATTGTGGTATTGACTCATTTAAGAACAATAAACTATGAATTTAGGCCTTCGTTGAATTATCAGTACAAATACGTGTTGACTAGTCACGCCTTACAAACAAATATTTCACTACAAAACATAGTAATATCTAACACTAGGAAGAGAGTTTGAAATATCATATGGCACAATATTTGTTAGTGGAATGTGAATGTGCTTGAAAAGAAATGTAAACACAATTACTACAGTGTTGCTGTTTGGATAGAACCGATTACATTACGTAATCAAAAAGAAGCTTGGGTCATTTCTAGGATACAATGCAACAATAGAATTCCAGAACTGTTATGGAGGTAAGTTAAGAGAGGATATTATCATTTCAAACTTCATTCCAAAAACTAGCTAACTGGGCATTAGCTGCCGCTTTAACAATGTTTTGAATTATTTCATTATGAACTCAAAGTACAAAAGAATTTCTATTGTATTTTGTTTTCTCTGCCCGCAAGTATAATTGTAAAGTCTTAGTTAAATAAAACTTTAAGTCAAATAATCAACAACACTCCAATATTTTTCGGCACAATTCAAGCATATCCACCGTCCACTACAATATGATGTCCTTGAGCGCTTTGCTAAAAGGACTTTCTAATAGCTGCCACGATGGGCGCCGACTTTCGAAAACCTTGGAAAGTGATAAAATCATAGCTTAACGTAGAACATATAACGAAGTTAGCAATTGGGCAATCGTTACCTTGTATCAATGCAGGTACAAATAAAACCGATATATCGAAGTATCATTAGTTTTATACCATGATATTTCGATGCAGTATCGATAACTGTTATTTATTACGTAAACAGTATCGATAAATTTCGAGTGCCACGTTGATTTAGTCTTAAGGTAAGCAAACTTTTTTTTTCAGCACATTTCCTCAAACTGTAAAGGCTCTCACAATTTGTATGCTAGTAATATGAAAATTTTACTGCATGACCATAGGACTGTGGGTAACAAAACACAGTTATACTTTTTTAGAGTAAATACTGTTTAAAGTAAAATAATAAAATCCTAAACTAAGTGATCGACGGTAGTTCTATAAATCAGTGAATAGAAGTCCAGTATTTTATCTGGACCAGAAATACAATACAAATGGAGAAAAATTAGTACTTTGTCGTGGACCCAATCTGTGGTAAAACGGCTTAAGTACACATTATCGTGGATCATTATCATTAGGGCTAGGATTTTGATGAAATTGCATCTTTTTTTCTAGTAAGCCAGAAACATTGCTGCTTTAGTATTTATATCTTATGTGATAAACTGAGTGTTTTAAGACGTATTTTTTGCATTTTTGCCTGTTTCAACTCATAAGAGCATCTTTTGTTTTATTCGGACATTTTTTAGGCATTTTAATTTAATTTTGGCCACAAATCCCCATTATTAATCTAAAATAATGTTTATTTCCTTTGATATTTGTCTACATATTTTGTCCATTAATACCCATTATTTTTTACTTGGTTATTTAACGACGCTGTATCAACTACGAGGTTATTTAGTGTCGATGGAATTGGTGATAGCGATATGATATTTGGCGAGATGAGGCCGAGGATTCGCCATAGATTACCTGGCATTTGTCTTATAGTTGGGAAAAACCTCGGAAAAACCCAACCAGATAATCAGCCCAAGCGGGAATCGAACCCGCGACCGAGCGCAACTCCGGATCGGCAGGCAAGCGCCTTAACCGACCAAGCTACGCCGGTGGCTAATACCCATTATTTTGTATAATATTTTAATCGTTTTTCTACACAAATATTGCCATTTTAACGTAGTACACTCCAACCACCCCTTCACTATAGACTCCTCTACACCTGCTAATTCCGGATAAGAGTGGCCTTGTGGTGAGCTACATGGAAATTACATCAGGTAAAATAATTAATTAAAGTGTACCACTTAGAAAAAATTATTTAAAATTAAATAAACTTAAATGTTGGTACTACTCGTATAATTTAATTTAAATACTAGTCTAAATATTAAGTAGTACAAAACCTCTTTTCCTACTAAGCCAATTATGTAAGAACAACTTTTAGGGAATTTTTAAGAGCATTTTGGAAAGATTTTTAGGTCATAAACGCATTGTTTTAGGGCATTTTTTCATGATTTATAGGTCATCAAAATCCTAGCCCTAATTATAATGTTTCCAAATAAAACACACTGAGTTGATCATAAAAATGAAATTTTAAAATATAGTGAATGGAATTTGTTTTCTATATTTCTAAATTTAAATTTAAAATTTTGGAGGATCCTATGTTTTATAGACACGTCATAGATGTAAAACAAGTTTCGGGCCTGGTACTCAAATTTTGTAGGATGAGATAGATTTTTAAAATAAGATTTTTTTAAAATTTGAATAACCAAAGATCTATAATTCAACTGAGGATTGTGAGACATATGCATTATTACTTATAAAAGGAGGATGGTGTGCAGAAAAAATCAAGTATGTGGCTTAAATTTTTTAGAAAATAGAATTCACACATCACATCACTTAGGCCATAAAATAGAGCCACGAATAAAATTCCTAGTCGGCGCCCATGATCAGTTTATCACATTACAACTCTTTATCACAATTTCGTATAATACTCCTCTATGGCACTGACGTAAGCACAAAGACACTTCAAGCCTGCTTGATTCCACGTTTCTTTTCCTTTGCTGGGGCGAGGTCCATGGCGATGATGAGGAACAACTCCCTGAAGACCATGGGATCCAGGTTCTTCGCTAAGTAGTACAGGAAGAGCCAATCCGAGTAGTGCGATGCCTTGGTGACCTTGACGACGCTCCAGACATCCGGAGTGGACGGAGAGACAAATGAAAACACAAGCCTATTGAATAATACGGATCGCGAGTGAAGAACATACGTCACCAGCCTCCACAGCAGACTAAGCCCGGTCAGGACTGTAAGGAAGGCGAACCAGAACCACAAAAGCACATACACTTTCTCATTAATAACGTTCATCGCAAGCACACACAGACTGTCGTGGATTTGAATGGTGCCAGATGGACCGTGGAACTTGAAGGTGCATTTTGTAATTTTGGGGAACACCATATCCAAAACACTGACCTGGTCTGAAGAAAGGAAATTAGGTCCCAACATGAAGAAAGATCCACCAAGGAAGTAGTTTATGAAGTAGATCTGGCTACCCAGCACGAAGACGTTTAACAGTTCGCAGGCCACGAAGTGCCTTGCCCAGATCTTGTTGAAATGACGCCTCCCCATAAACACTTCCTTGACCTGATTCAACAGCACTTCCTTTTTCTTTTTTGACGGTATAGTGAAGTTACCCACGTTCACGTCTTCGTCAAGGTAACTCATATACATGTACTCCAGGCTACTCACTATGTTACTCATGGCGTTGCCCTCCCAACGTGTCCAGATGTAATGCGGCAAATAGAAAAGCACAGCCTGGAAGAAAAGCACGATTGGTACCCACTGGTAGTAGGCGTGGTGCGTCACTTCTTCTTTCTCGTCGTAAGGCCCGATTCCTGGATGTGGTATGATCTTCTTTCGCAGGGCGGAGGAGTCCATATGTCGTGGTACAGTGAACGTAGTGCTTATGAAGCAATAACTGTTGATGGTTGCAGTGAGGGATGTATCTTCTACGATACAACTGATCGGTTCCCCGAAGTAGTTGCTTCCAATCACGACAACAGCAAGCAGAAATATTAGAAATGTTATCCTGTAATACAATTTGCTGAGGGAGGAGTCGATCTTAACCTTCTTTTTGAAGAAGACGTGTCTCGAAACGTCTTGGAAGAGGCCGAGCATGGTTCACACGTTGATGGTAATTACACTCAGACACGTAAGCAAGTAGGAGCGACTGTGTTGTCTTTCAAGGCGAGTCTATGCGAAGCTATACCACGTGGTAACTTAAGTTTTTATCGCTGTACGCAAATTGTAAACACGCTAAGTCCGAGACTGTCGTGATAGCAAATATCGAGTCCGCGGAATGGAAACCCCGTTAGGAGAGGCGCGCTCGACGGCTCCTCAATACGAGAGCAGGGGAGGCACTGGAACCGCCAGGCAAGCGTTACAATGAGCGATGTCTCATAACTGACCCCTGCCTTGCGTGATGTTAGACTCGCTGCAATACATCGTTGTATGCAGTATGATCCAACACTCAACTGAGGTGGCGAATTGCTGGCTGCTCCAATCTTCCACCCTGCACCATCATTTTGTAGAATGTTGATAGAAATGTCCGCACGACTGCCACTGCCATAGAGCGTTCGGTGTATATAAAATATAGTTGCATATACAATATAGGCATTTTCTTAGCGGACATCCTCACTCATTGTAACACAACTGAAATAAGTCATTTACGTATTTTTAACGTAACTTATACCTATAAAATAACAGAAATAAATCTAAACTAGTGGCTTTTGCAGCAAATGCTGCAAACTAAGTTCATTAGACGTTCAAATAAAAATTTTTCAGCTTTATTTTCAATGGGGAATACCAGACATTTTGAAAGTTATTTGCTTCCATAATAATGAAACATACTCCCTCTGAATGATTTTTTTATGCCAAATGCTTTTTCTTGAACCTATCCACCTTCAATTTTTGAGTTTCAACGCGAAAACGCAAGTAACAATGTCAGGACGATCAGTGGGTTTTTCATGTGGGAGTAAAGCAATAGCTATTTCAGGTCATTGCGGATTGTAGGTGAAAGTTAAGAAAATTTCAGGTTCGATTAAACCAAAGAAATATGAAATTAATTTCGATTTAGTTTTAAGACGCAGCTAAAATAGGAAGCATGACTCATTACTACCTAGGAAAATTAGAGAATCTCACATATAAATATCTACATCACACTGCCATTAAACATATGAAAAAAACCCATATCACTTGACTAATATCTATAAAAATATTTCATTTTTAATAACAATATTGCTACCTTACGTAAGTTTTATAGTTTTCAGTAACAATACATATAGCTATTACTCAGTAAATTATAGAAATAAAGATCTAATTTAAAATATTATTTCTCTGCGTCTATTTATATAAAACCTCAAAAGATTTCACTTTCATATCATCAATATAGCATTATGTACGTAATTAGTGGCAAATACGTTTACTCACATAATATTGAATTAACTATAATAATATTTAATTTTTAATGGTAATAATCTCATCAAACATTCTTAAGTTTTGTAGTTCTTAATGTCCAATACATAGTTGTACTCGGAAAACTACAGACCAGAGAATCAGACCTGTAAATTATTTTTATACGCCATCTGAACTCTAAATATGTCAGCAATCCTGTAGATCAGGCCTTCGTGTAATACTGTTTATTGTAGTGTGTGTTTTGTTTTATTCTGAAAAGCCATATTTCTCTAAACTGACGACAGATGGATTTTGGAAAATAGGAAAATGATGTAGGAAAATTGCCATTTCACTGAAAATTACTACTTTTCTGAAACTTTGAGTTCCAAGCTTCAAAATGAGGGGTCATTTGTTAAAATCCGTTCAGCCGTTTTCCCGTAATTTCCATTACCAGTTCAAATTATATACTACTAGGTTCAAAAAGTTCCCGGAATTTTAGTACAATTTTTCGTATTAATATATAACAAGGGATATTATACATTTGTTTTGTTGGTAACATTCATGATGTCATTTCCTTAAAGTTTGTTGATAATGGCAATTATTGGTTTTGAGTTGTAGGCAATTGTTTATCATAGTGTTTTGTTTGTTCATCGCATTTTGTAATTATGTCCACAGAGCAAAGTACAAACATCAAGTTCTGTGTTTTGCTGGGGACATGATCAGTATGGCTGATGAAGATGGTGATTTCTTAAACAAAATGAAACTGGTGCTACTTGTTCGACCCAGTCCCTAAACGACAGTCATCTGAGTGGAAATCGAAAACATCTCCTCGGAAGCAAAAATTTCCTAGAGACACTTCCAAAGGCAAAGTTATTTTAAATGTTATGTTTTATTTAACGACGCTCGCAACTGCAGAGGTTATATCAGCATCGCCGGATGTGCCGGAATTTTGTCCCGCAGGAGTTCTTTTACATGCCAGTAAATCTACTGACATGAGCCTGTCGCATTTAAGCACACTTAAAGCAAAGTTATGTTGGAAGTTTTCTTCGACTCTCAGGGTCTCATGCACCATGAGTTCATTCCAGAAGGTCGTACTGTAACGAAATAATTGTACGTAGAAACCCTCCGTCGCCTCTGGGACGCAGTGAGAAGGAAACGTCCAGAAAAGTGGGTAGAAAACAACTGGTTCCTTATGCATGACAATGCACCTGCTCATCGCGCAATTATTGTAAAGAATTTTCTTGCCAGGCACAACATAACTGCTTTGGATCACCCACCATACTCTCCTGATCTCTCACCACCTGATTACTTTCTGTTTCCCCGTCTGAAAAGTCATCTGAAAGGACGGAGATTCAATGCTGAAGAGGTTATCGCAAACGCGACGAGAGCACTAAGACGGGTTTCACAAAATGGCTTCCACGCCTGCTTCCAGGAACTCTACACGCGTTGGCAAAAGTGTGTTGTTGCGGAAGGCAACTATTTTGAAGGGATTGGTGTAGAATAGTGTTTAAGGTACGTTGTTTCTATAATGCTAGCAAATTCCGGGAACTTTTTGAACCTAGTATGTATATAGGTACTGTAACTAAGCATCGCTTCAAATGTAAATGTTTTTTATATTGATTATAAACAGACTTAGTGGACATCCTCTCTCATTGTAATGTAACTGAAATAAGTTATTTACGTATTTTTAACATATATAAAATAACAGAAATAAATCTGAATACTGTAATTAAGCAATGCTTCAAATATAAATGCTTTTTATATTAAGTGTAGAAATTATATTTAATTTTAGAAATAAAACAACAAATGTCTCAGGACACCAGGAGCTTAAAATAAGCAGCAAGACTTTAACTAAACAAAATAAAAATTGGTCCTATCACTCCTAAATACCTCGAAACCGAAATGTCGACACCCTCCTACTGCTTCCTCTACTCAGCTGATTTCTGTGGTGAGTTACAGTCCATAACCATTCTTCCCATTACTATTTCTTTTTCGGACCAATACCATTAAAATCAATTTAATAATACAATGATCAATTTTATAAGTTTTTGATTGGCAGAAAGGGATAATATGTCAATGAAAATTTGCATAAATTAATTAATGTGTTGACTTCAGGAAACCACAACATGCTACAAAATTGTATTAATCTAGTAATTGATAATTAATTAAATTATTTGTGAAGACGTCACACCGTTTTCTTAGTGTACTAATACTCTAAGTCTTCAGATTACGCTATATTTAATTATAGTAATAAAACTTATGTTACTTAAATAATGTTGTTTAGTCAGCTGTCCGAATCACACTAACAACAAACTTAAATTGGCCTACTCAAGACTCGCTAAATTATATCCGCTCCTCAACAAGAAATCATCTCTAAAGCTACAAAACTGCATGCTACTTTACACATCTCTATTACGACCTCTACTGCTTTATGCCTGTCCTGTCTGGGGAGGAGCTGCAATAAGTGAAATTAAACACATCCAGTCATTTCAAAATAAAGTCCTACGAATTTCACTCAATTCTCCTTGGTTTGTCCGTAACAGCCAACTACACAGAGAAACTGGTATTGACACAATCAAACAGTTTATTCATTCACAAGCTAAGAAGTTTTATAACAACCCAGAAAATGTTCCAGGCGCCATCCACTACTCTCTCGGAAGGAAGTCCACATTTCTCACCAGAATCAAGAGCCGACTTCCAATGGACCTCATATTATAATCAAAATTTATCATCACACCAACCTATGTAAATAATTATTTATTAACAATTATTTTTGTTCACTGAGGAGCCCAATCTAGGCTGTCCTCAATTCAGTGTCATAATATATTGTATTTATATTTTTTTTAGAAACGATCTGTATAGCGCTAAATGCGCTGATCGATCAATAAATTATTAAAAAAAAACTGACCGAAGACAGGTTTGAAAGGTATTTAAGAGTGAATATGTCGGTACCGGACCCCCGTATTATGGAAAAAGAATTCACTGGGCCGTAGTCTCTTAAAGGTTGAGAACTGCTGTTCTAGAGGACTCAAGTATTCATTGTTAAACGATCGTGGATAAAGCTATATGACGTCACTCTATGTAATAGCCAAGCAGCCGTACAATCGATTACTATGCAGAATCACCTCCTCACAATATGATAAATTCCCAATGTTACACACAGCAGTCTTATCTTTAAATTGCTTTAGTAACTGCACTAGGCCGTGTCGACGTCTGGCTTTGCTGCCTACAGATTCTAAATATGTCACACTGATAAACATTTCCATTGTGTTGCTGTAAGTGGGTTTAGAACCTACCTAGTTATTATGTCGTCACCACAATCTTACTTGTGTACTTGGTGTCTAATCTACCTCATATTGCTTCTCCAAGTTGACACAGTCTAATTCCGTATGGCATTTACTCTATTTTATGCAATTTATTTGTGTGATTTTATCAACAGTAATCTCACTAGAGGTTTTGATTTTATCGATAAATCTGAGAGTAGAACACGAGCAGATTTATCTAGAGAAAATCAAAACTCGAGTGGGATTTAATTGACTATTACACGATTAGAAGAAAGTATATAAAGATTAGACATAACAAAGTACTCCAATACAATAAAATATTAATTGGCTTACGAAAATACAACTGTCTTCAAATGTATTATTATACCATCTCAACATTACGCTAGATGGCAATAGTATTTTATGATTATGTTTTCTTGTTATCAGTTGTGCCAACTATGGAATCTTCATTGAACTCTGTGGACGGTTAGCCAACTAGTCAAGAAGGCTTTGTTGATTCAGTTTCATTTTTATGAAAACAGTTTCATTCCACTTCAATTATCCGGATTCCAGTAAGCAACGTCACTTGACAGATGATTTTCAATAAATCTTAGTATTAAACAATCTCTGATACGTGACTATTCATAATATCATACAGCAGAAGCTATAACATAACCTAAATAATATAAACGAGTGTTAGAAAAGTTTTAATTAGGGATGATGAAATAAACAAGAAACGTTTTAATTAACGATGATGAAATAAAAAATAAACATGAATAATTTTAAAAGAAACAATTATTGAAAGTACAATTTTCAAATTTGAATGTTTCAGTGGTTAGTGGTTCAGTTGATGTTATATTGGACGTGTGCGTAAAAGAAGTGAACTCGTTGGTGTACATGGTGTATCCCTCAACTTATTCAGGATTTCCGAATGGTGCTCTTCATATAATATGACCAGTGATCTTTATTAATTCTTGTTCTTGCATGCCAATTCGAGTCATATTTGAAAGTGCTGTGCATCGACTGGAGTGGTTTGTAATTTTCTGTTTTTTGACGTCCAGTCCAGTTTGAAATGTTGGCAAACAAAGAAACAAATGCTAGGGTAGTGATAAAAATAAATAAATTCTAGGGACGCGATAAAATTAAACAAATGCTAGGGACGCGATAAAATTGTGCGATAAGCAGCCATGATTGATTGAAATACGTCCTTTCATACCGTTTTATTGGTCAAATGTAGTATGACGTAGTAAAAGTGTAATAGTCAGTATTATTTTTTTGCTTCTTTTTTCCCCTTCCTGATATGTTACAGAAGTTACAATCTTAAAAGAACCGTTAGAGTCTTCATATCACAGGCATAACCAAACTACACAATTCAACCTACACAGAACACATCACAGACTCCAACCACAGCTACAGTCAAACACAGACAACGACATGAAAATACTACACATCAAACCAAAAAACCAGAAATTTGACACCCTTGAACAATATGAAATTTACAAACATAGGACTAAAAAATAATCCGCATCACATCCTGAACACTCAACTGAACTTCAAAGCACACACCGCTTTCGACACAATCATGAACACACCCACCACAACAGGGAACCAGAAGTTAGCGCGGGATCTCCACTAGTCTTCGGACAGTGAAGCACAAGGCTTCGAAACTATGTAGTCAAGCAAGGTATATTCTATTCAATATGGCAAAAGCGATTCTTGATCTCCAAATTTGGTTAATATGTCGAAGCTAGTTATTTTGAAACTTAGCCTACATATGCTCTGCAGTGTTAATTCCATTTCAAGGTCATGTAAAACTTATGCAGGCATGCCTGTATTTATTTATTTATTTATTTATTTATTTATTTATTTATTTATTTATTTATTTACTTATTCACATATTTACTTATTTACTTATTTATTTATTTATTTATTTATTTATTTATTTATTTATTTATTTATTTATTTATTTATTTATTTATTTATTTATTTATTTATTTATTTATTTATTTATTTATTTATTTATTTATTTATTTATTTATTTATTTATTTATTTATTTATTTATTCTGGTAGAGTTAAGGCCATGAGGCCTTCTCTTCCACATTACCAGAAGTAAAATACATAATGAAACAATGACAAAAATAGGAAAGTCATACTTAAATACAAAAATAATTTTCATGCACATTAACAAGCTTACATGGGCTATAATGAAATATTAGCTAAACATGATACATAATTAAGTTATTTACAATTCATATCCTAATGCTACTTTATAATAGGCCTAAATGACAATTTATATACACAAAGAATAACCTATAAAAATCGGCTAACACTCACAAATCAATTTCATGTAAAAGTATGTAATTCTTAATTCTTAACTTAAATTGATTAACCGTTCGGCAAACTCTGACATGACGAGGTAAGGAGTTTCACAGGCGACAAACTGTCACTGTGAAAGAGGATGAATAGAAAGAGGTACGGTGACGAGGAATGGATAGCAGTGAAAGAATCATAGACATAGACACTGGTTGAGTGGAAGACAAGGATTTATGGCCTTAACTCTGCCAGTAGAAATAAATCTACTAAATAAATAAATAAATAAATAAATAGTGGACGCAAACAGTGCAGCACAAATAATACGAGTAAAAGACATTCTGGAAGAAGGAACTTTGAATGGTCGAGGATTGAAATGGACAGAATAGTTTCCTTGAAAACAGTACATCCCGCTAGGCTTAAACAGTGACGAAGATGATGGTGATGATTATTCTTCTTTCTTTACAAGATACTGTTCTTTTGTACCTCCGTCACTCATTGAATTATCTATTTCTTGTAACCAAGTACTGAACGTTCCTTTCTCCTTCTTTATTCCATTCCCCAACTCTCCGTGACATTTTCTTTATATGATCCTTCTACTAAAGATGCTTTACAAATATATTAATTGAAGTTGGTGACATACAGTACTGCTTTCTCACTGAAATGATACAAATTGCAGCAAGAGCCTGGGTTTAATTTCCAGAATGACGTGAGGTCAAGTTAGTTTCGAAAAATCGAAAGAGAATTGGGAGGACAAATTTAAAAGGTACGCAAAACGCGTCCTTGCAAGGGATTGGGGGCTGTACAAAACTAAATATGTGAGCTCCAAGCCTGTTGGCCACTAGTCTCACTCCGGGTTACGCTGCTCCACTGAAGGAACCCTAGAAAATTTTGAAGGGGAAGCCGAAATTGGACGTAACCTCTTAGGTACCACATACGCGAGGGGGACTGAGATTTGATCAAGTGATCACGGAACGGGAAGAGGAAGAGCTGGCTGGTGTTTGCCGTTAGGATGGCAAGACGCTGTCATCTGTTGTTCGATGACAAAGCATGTGAAGGCCGCCGGAAGAAGCGCCGTGAAATCTAAATCTGCAATTTGAGAGGTCCCTGTCCTTTCAAATTGCGACTAATTGAGTGACCTCGTATATTTAATAGACAATTTATAGGTTCTGAACTAGGGCATAATAAAGGGGAATATATATGGGGAAGGGCATATAGGTCCGTGGCCCATTTCTTATAGGGCTCAGCCCGACATTTGTCTTACGCCTGAGGAAAACCACGGAATACCTTGGGCAGGATGAGTTGTCTCATATAAGAGACTAGCCAATTTGGCTATTATGTAGGAGGTGATTGTTGTCATGAGCCTTGTTGAATCGTCTCAATTTCGAGACCAGCCATTTGGCTATGATGGCTCAATTACGAAGAGGGAGGAGAGATGTAATTGTTAATTAATTAAGTTATTTTCTTATAAAATAAGATAAAATAAGATACGAGTTCAAAGGCGTCCGGAAAGTGGTACATATCGCAGAAATTACTACTAATTCAGAAGCTGAGAAAGAATTTGAATTTAAGTCTACATCTCTGTCACCCCTGAATCAAAATTTGAGGGAACACACGTAATTTTAATTTGAATTCTCTTACATTCAGTTTATCCCTAATCTCTGCATTTAAAATTCAACTTTGTTTGGATACCAACGTCGATATTCTCTTAAATTTTCTTTAAGTGTTGTGAATAATTCACAGGGGTACCCTTTGGAAACCTGCTGCAATATACCGTCTTTGCGCATGAAAAAATTTCACTAGAAATATTATAACGTTTTAATTCGGAAATCCTACATTTAGCCGTGATCTTTTCACCTTCATAACCAAACTGAAGACGACTCTCCTTCTTCATCATCATCATCATCATCATCAACTTCTTCTTCTTCTTTTTCTTCTTCTTCTTCTTTACGGATTATTTCAATAGCTTGTTCCAACATAATACATAATATTTCATGTAATGAATTAACAAATAATTATTGTAATTTCCCACATCTAACACCTTCCACTCAATTCAAATATTCAGGAATTATTATAGATCAGCATTTACGTTGGGATAAACAAATTGATTTTATGTGTAGCCTACAAGTATAAGAAAGACAATTGATAAATTCATAATACTTCGAAAGTTTATCACTAAGGAGGCATTGAGAATAATATTTATAGCTCTAGTACAATCATTAATACAATATGGTATAATAAATTGGGGTGGAGTAGCATCATCTGTACTTAATCCATTAATTTTATTACATAGAAGATTAATAAAAATTGTCTGACCAAAAATATGGATTACCCAACGAATTTAATTTATACAGATTTTAAAGTATTAAATATTGAAGAAATTTATAAATATAGTTTACTAACTTACTACCACAGAGATCAAATAAAACATAAATCTCATCGACATGAATATCGTACTCGAAGACAAAAGTCTACTTTCCCATAATTGAGCCTAAATGTCATACAAGTGCAGCTCTTAAACATGGTGCTAGTTTCGGCCCAAAACTTTATAATAAAATTACAAACCATCTTCCAAATTTTAAATATTTTAAAATTGAACATTTTAAAAAATAAATTAATAAAATTATTCATGATATATAATATTAACAAATGTGTGAATTTTTGTACCTTTTATTTCTGTCGACTATATTCATGTTTTTATTGAATATCACTGGCTTCTGTCTGTCTGATTGTCAATTTAAATTAAATGTGTATTTTTCTCCCTTTTTTCCTTTCTTTTCTTTTTCTTTTTTTTTTTTTGGTCATGTGTGTTATTTATTGGTTTGAATTAAGTTACTTAGCCTACTGTATTTAGTAAACTGTCCTTGTAAATTTAATGTCATATTATTGACTAAGACCACATCGTACACGAGCATGGCTCTTACGGTAGTGACTAGAAACACTTTTGTTTTATAATTTAATTTTTATTCACTAGCTAGCTAGCTATTTAATAGTACATCATGCAACGAGCCTATAATGATAGTAATTAAGATGCAAGTATGTTTATTTATAAAACGAGCGTAAGCGAGTTTCATAATTTTCATACGAGCGTCTTAATTACCATTATAGGCAAGTTTCACACGACTTTTTATGCTCGACTATATTTTTAACTTGAAATTATTCAGAAGTATCATTTTATTTGTATCTGACTCAAGATCGGAAGTGACCTTGCGCATAGCTCGTGTGAGATGTGTGCAGACGCGAAAGTATTGATTTTTTCCGAGGAACAATAATGTCATTGACCTTGATGTAGAGAATAACATGAACTAATTTTGATATAACCTGGAAATTGATTTAGAATTGAAAAACGAGATGACAAATTGAATTTATTTGAATATTATTTACAATTAACGCTAATTATTATAGTAACAGAACATAACCTTCTGCGACAGTATTGGATTTCCAGACTCCGTGACGTTTCCTTCGTTATCTTTCGATTGCATATCCGAGAATAATCGAAAACCCGAACTTTAATGAATAGGTGTACTTTAATGACATGCATTAAAGTACTGCTACCAGGTGTATAATTACTACATTTCGGCATGGTCGAGCATAAAATAAATTAAAACTCCAATAAGAATTAAGCACGCAATCTTTTCCTCCTTCGCCCAATGATTTTGCACATTATTATTTAAAATTCATTGCATCCAATCCAAATTGGCCGCTTAGTGTTTTCCCAGGTCACCGAGTAATTATTTGACATTATTGCCTATAATCCATTGCAATTTTATGTTGCAATTTTCTTTCCATTCTTTCTATAATGCTCCTTTCAATCATAATGCTAGAATTAATTAAATGCAGCTCAATTCTATTTCTGGTACAAGAATTATAAGACTGACCATTTTAAATCAGGAGTTTTCTCGGTCTCATCTACAAGCACTACAGTTTATGGCTTAGTTTTCTGTTTTGCCGATTGGCTGGTTGGCTGTACAATCTGCATAGCGACTGGGAACGAACAGTGAAATATTATAGTCGCTACGCAACCTATTAGACACAACTGTTTGTGGTACTCCACCACGATGTCATAGCGGCGTACAACATTTGGTGCAGCTCTAAGAGAAAAAAGTTACATCCTGGCTTAAACTCAGCTCAAATTACATTTGTAGACACTGGTCTCGATAAGAATCCAATTTATGTGCCGACGAGAGTGGTTTGGCCTTCAGAGAAATATGCAACCTGCATCTAAACATGGTCCATCGTAGTTGCCAGCATTTGCCATGTGTTAACAAGAGTTCCATTCACAGGAAGGGAAAAGAAAGATTTCAATACAAAACAATGTTTTGCGTACTTCATGCGACTATTAAATGAAAATATTATACTTTTGATGCAGTAACGTATTTAAGACTCCCTCCAACGCCAAATAGAATTAGGAGCAGCCGTGGAACAATTTGTCGTACATGGGTGAAAGTACTGTAATATTACTACTATGCTTACTACTAATATACTATACCACCACTACTACTACTGCTGCTGCTACGAACACGACTGCTACTACTGCTACTACGAACAAGACTACTACTACTACGAACGCGACTACTGCTGCTGCTACTACGAACAGGACTACTACTACTGCTGCTACGAACGCGGCTACTACTGCTACTACTACTACGAACACGGCTACTACTACTACTACGAACGCGGCTACTACTACTGCTACTACGAACGCGGCTACTACTACTGCTACTACGAACGCGGCTACTACTACTGCTACTACGAACGCGGCTACTACTACTGCTACTTCGAACGCGGCTACTACTACTGCTACTACGAACGTGGCTACTACTACTACTACTACGAACGCGGCTACTACTACTGCTACTACGAACGTGGCTACTACTACTGCTACTACGAACGTGGCTACTACTACTGCTACTACGAACAGTACTACTACTACTACTACTACGAACGCGGCTACTACTACTACGAACGCGGCTACTACTACTACGGACAGTACTACTACTACTACTACGAACGCGGCTACTACTACTACGAACGCGGCTACTGCTACTACGAACAGTACTACTACTACTACTACTACGAACGCGGCTACTACTACTACGAACGCGGCTACTACTACTACGAACAGTACTACTACTACTACTACTACGAACGCGGCTACTACTACTACGAACGCGGCTACTACTACTACGAACAGTACTACTACTACTACTACGAACGCGGCTACTACTACTACGAACGCGGCTACTACTACTACGAACAGTACTACTACTACTACGAACGCGGCTACTACTACTACGAACGCGGCTACTGCTACTACGAACAGTACTACTACTACTACTACGAACGCGGCTACTACTACTACGAACGCGGCTACTGCTACTACGAACAGTACTGCTACTACTACTACGAACGCGGCTACTACTACTACGAACGCGGCTACTGCTACTACGAACAGTACTACTACTACTACGAACAGTACTGCTACTACTACTACGAACGCGGCTACTACTACTACGAACGCGGCTACTACTACGAACAGTACCACTACTACTACTACGAACAAGGCTACTGCTACTACGAACACGACTTACTACCACTATCAAGATTAGCATTACTATTAGACTACTATTACCACTATTATTAATATCTTTATTGACAATATTCCGAGAGTGTGAACACATAAGCTTCTGTAATGAACTCTTTTCCAACTTAAATGCGAACACAAAAGGAATTTGTAAAATGTTCATTTCTTCTGATCGAATCTTAAAAATGTCTATTATACAACCCGGCAATCAACTAACTTTAAAAGTGTACTAACTAATGGAGGAATACAGTATTTATAGATCTGCTTTCTTGCAACCCAGCATAAGGGATTTAATATCATTAGTCACATTAATAAGAGGTCCGCAAGTCGAAAAAGTTTGGGAGTCGTTGCTATGGATATCATTCGTAGAGCCTATTTGACAGTTTTATTAAGTCTAATTATGCACCTAAAATCTCATTTTTAGAATCTAAACATCCACAGTCTAGTCATAACAGCCAACCGGTAGTGGAGAAAGACTATAAAAGTGGACAATGGCGGTCAACTCTGAGTTGAAGACTATGCAGCTGAGAAAGAGGGAAAGCGTGACTCGAACTCACGACTTCAGCTTCCACTGCTGTGCCCTCTACGCGATGCTGTGTGTAACATTCCAGCAGAATTCGGCCCTGATATTAAGGACTCTGCTTTATCCCCCAGTTATGACTTAATTTATCCCATCAAGTCGCTGCCTCTCAGATTATAACAGGACGACCCGGCCGTGACCTTGTGTTGAGTGACGCGGTGCAAATTAACACACCTGGGGCGAGGCCCACCGAAATCGCATCCGGCTCCTATATTACCCCGCATTGCTCGCTCTCTGCCTTCTTTCTTTCTTTCTTTCTTTTATCTTTCCATCCCGTTGCTTTTATCAGTCTGCTTTCCATCCGTTCATTGATATAATTTACTATGCTCTCTTTGTTTATTTTTACATTCTTCATTTGTTTCTTTACTATCTTTACACTTCTATCTTTGTCCCACATGTAGGTGTGTATACAGGGAATACAAAATGAGAACAATTGTATTTAACGATACACTGAGGTGAAATTTCAGTTTTCTAAAGCACTTAAGGGAACACTATGCTGAAAAATGAAGAAAATTTACTTTTTTCCTTTATGATCGTAACTAAAGGCCTGTTTTAAATTATCTAGCCATATTCTCAACTGTAGACAGAAACTTCTCACGAAAGTCAATTAAATGTCGATAAAAAAATGTAATTAACAGAGACCGGAACTTTGGCACAATACCTTTCTAAATGTGTTAAATCTATCTTCATTTTGAAAGTAAATCTGTACGAATTATACCTTTGTGATTGAAACGTTAATATGTTGCCCTTTTTTGCCTTTTTTAATATAAATTCCTAACTTACAAAATAAATGTTTTATTTTTGCCTTTGATTATTTATGTATTATTTATTAATTTATTATTAAAATTGCCTATAGGTATATTTTAATTTATTTCTATAACCGCTACAATGAAAGTGACTTCACCGAATGTATATTATTGTCTTACAGTCAGTTCATATTCTCTTTGCAACAGTGAGTGCTGCCGTGCAAAAATGTATAACAGTAAGCGTTTTAATTATCGCTTGTGTTTATTTGACAAGGCAACAATGAGTGCGGGTCTAACGTTATTTTTAACGGTTATTTTTCTTTCAGTTTTCATTGCGACGTTGTTGTAGCTAGCTAAATATTTCATACCGCAACATATCAGTACAACCAAACTAGAGATGGGAAAAGTTGTTATTTTCTCGTAACAGTTCCAACTGTTCGAGTTCCATGAAAATACTAGGTTCCAAATAACAGTACCATCATATATTATATAGCCTACGCCGAAGTTCGCTCCACAGCACCGGATCGAATCCCTCCTCCAGTGTTTTTACCTTTGTGGCCTGACTCCATGTTGTTACCATAGGATCATTCTGTAGGATCAGAAATTAATTTTTATATTATATATTTAATGTGGAAACTGTACCAAAATAAAACACACCAGGAATGAACGAAACTCCTCCAGAGTCAAGTCCCTAAATTCAGTTCTGTCATTCTGTGAAGCGTGTGACACAATTTATTTTTGTTAAAACCCTTTAGTCAAAGTAGTTTATGCAAACATTTGGGTAAAAAAAGGCAAAAGTATAAGTCGAGGGCCATGAGAAAGTTCAGAAGTCATACTGACAGTATTGACACCACGAAACCAGTTACGTTATATTTATGCACGACGCCAGTTCAGGATTAAAAGTTGGTATTGATTTTGTCCCTGAAAATTGTTAAAAGTAGCCAGATATAGTGACAAAGTCGCTAAATTGATAACACTGCAGCAACGGTTGTCATAATGTAGTTCCATACACGGCCGACTTGATGCTAGCTTCGCTTCATCTTTGAAAGCAAAGGTATCATCAAGTCGGCCGTGTTCTATAACATCGAGTATATTGTAACGTGTAACAGCAAGTATTTATAACAGGTACAGTACTACTAGTATGCAATGTAACAGTAATGGTTTGGAACAGGCCGTTACGTTATTTTATAGTCATGACTCATAATGTAGTTCCATAACATCGAGTATTTTTTGTAACAGCAAGTTATTTTTTGTAACAGCAAGTATTTTTTGTAACAGGAGTATTTAATGTAACAGTGGAAGAGCCACGTACTACTAGTACGTAATGTAACAGTGGTATTTAGGAACATGTACGGACGCTAAATGATCACATACTTCCCTGTATGCCATGTGATGCAGTACGATGTCATAATGAGTCGAAGATGTGAATTCCTGGAAATGAAATCTTTTCTAATGCTAAATTGAATTCGTAGATCAGGTTTGTTCGAAGCAGAAAACGTAATGTAATTTTAAATTATTTGTAAATTGGTCACGAAATCGAAATGGATCCCAGTGGTAAATAAAACCTAACCTATTCTTCCTCTTCTGCTTAGCTGAAGGTCACAGTAGTGTTCAATTTCTCAAAAAAGCGTAAATAAAAGCTATAATCACTTCGGCCATGCTAAAATTCATATTAATAATGTACCGTCATGAAGAATAATAATCTCATTGTAATGAAATATGAAAATTTACCGTTGTATTTTTTTTAACAAAAGAACTTCAATAATACAGTCATGTTTCAACAGATTTTAGTTTAATTTCGAGAATGGTGATGAAACTAAAACTTTGGAAATAAAACATAACCTATATATTTTCATCTCCCTTGATAAAATTCACAATGTAGTTACTATAATACAGGCATTATGTTATTTGATAGAATCCTATACTTAATTAACATCAGTTCCAAGATAATGTGTACATTATTTAAAGACTATCTTCGTATCTTTACTATTTATCTTTTACTTTAGTTTCCAACATTTTTTTCAGTACGACGAAAGGATTCCCAATTCTGCTTTCAAACAGTGGCGTCAACTTATATGGGCTCGTGGAATCCGAGCCCACCCAATAATTTATCGTGGTTTGAGATTTATTTAATTTAAGGCTCGTCAAATGTTTGAACCCACCCACTATTTTTCAAAAGTTGGCGTCACTGCTTTCAATAGTACCAAACATGTTCCGTTCTGTGGAACAGGAGTTGTCATAATGTAGTTCCAAAGTGAAACGAGTATTTATTTGTAACCGCAAGTATTTCGTACTAGCTCAGAGCAACACTGTTATTTTGGAACATAGTGTTCCAAGGTGCTGTTACTTTTTGGAACAGTTCCAAACAGGAACGGTTCCAAAATAACTGTTACGTTATTTTTTCCCCACCTCTAAACCAAACACAAAAATACACTTCCAAGGCTACTGAGAAGATTTCTTTGCTTCCAACAGTAATAGCAACATCGAGTCGAAAATCTCAATTTGCATTCCACTTACATAAAGCTTTTCTTGCTGCCGAAATCCCTTTGTGGAAAGTGTAAGTTTGTGGGTCTAGTACAAGGTTTTTGTAATTGCCTTTTATTGCGTATTTTAGCTATTTGTAATGCCTTTTTGCCTGCCTATTTTAGCTATTTATGATGCCTTTTTGCCTGCCTATTTTAATGATTCATAATGCCTAAACTTCCAGTCTCACGACTAATTAACTTTTGTATGAAATATTAATATTAAGTCTTTCGGGGCATATTCATATCGCACTTAGATTAAAATATGCTGTAATGGTAAATTCAAGCAATTTAAAGATTTATTTTGACTCTCTATTTAGACTGAGCTCAAAAGTTAAATAATTTTTATTTTCATGACTATTTTCAAGCTTTTGAGCAAACATGAACTAAAAATTAAAAAAAAAAAAAAAAAAAAAAAACTCTTGACGCAAGGAGCCTTTTTAGTGACTCAGCATAAAATATATTTTAAAATATAATTTCAAAACTATTAGTCTTAATGGCACCAAAGTTTGTATAGATGATAGCATTGTAGGCCTGTTTATGTAGTTTAAATTTCACGAATTCTGTACAAAAATTGTAGAAGTTTTAAAAACCATACAAGTGTTTCCTTAAACCAGCTGTGACCAAACTGGGTACATCGTGTAATCACAGACATTCGTACTGGTAAGGGGAGTTTGCAGTACATTGCTCTCTGTCTCGCTCATACTGAAGGTAAGCAGTGTCGGTACCATGTCGCTCTACAAAACCTCGTCTCTAGTAGGAACAGAAGGTTTCGTACAGAATTATCCGCTGTTCTGTCGGAGAAAATGTAATGTGTTGCTTTGCTCAACGGTTCAATTAGTAGTAGTATATAAAGGGACATTATTTTATTTTTACTTCAATTTTTAGTGTACCTGAGTTTTTTAATGTACTTCACTCCCACTCCTTCAACCGTCCTCCACACAGATCCAAGACCGCATATACAGTCATAGTAGCCTTACGGTCATAGTAAACAGTACGTTCCAAAAATATGTTCGCGTTTTCCAGTGACGAAAGAGCTTTCAATATTGAATCATTTTCGCACAGGTACTGTCGTCCATTTGCCTACGTCTTATCCCGGTTTCCCCCACCAGCTTTTATTCGCCAGCTAGTGGCTGGGCTTCTTAGCTCTTTTCTGAGAACATTAATTTCTGTTAGGAATTGGACGTCTACGTAATATTATACCCATACAATTGTTTAAAATAACTTAAATAAAAGGGCCTCGTTAAGTAATTAATTGTCACGTGATTTCCTCCCTTTCTACGACCCTACGACATAACCACTTGGACGGACAGTAGATAGTATGTTTGAATAATTTTATCTTTTCGGATCGGGCAGAAGTGAAGATTGAATTTACAGTACGTAAAGTACTCTTTTCTAGAGTAGGTACAGAATCATTTCAACATGAGTTACTAGTACGAAGAATGAAACTGGTAATTGGGATTAGGTACAATAGTCTATAATGCGATAATATGTACATTAGATCTGAAGCCGGTATCTAAATGAACGGCCACCATTTGAAATGTTTAAATATCCATATTATGATTATTTTTCAATTTAACTCCATTCTCTATATTGTACGCTAATGTCCTGTAGACATTATAACATAGGTACACTGCATAATGAATACGTCCACATGGACAGCTCAGTTCGTGAGTAAAAACACTCATTGTTAATACTGTACTGTATTTTAATTAAACAAAAACCTAATGAAAATGATCAAACTCAAAAGCGCAATATTTCGTAGTTTACGTAAATGGATGAACTACTTTTCTTCCCTCCTATACTTAGTAAAGTGATTTGTTTGTATATTATGCCAGTATCATCCAACTCCAGTCGTGTAAGGGGGTCGCAAACGGCGTTGATCCAGAGGTATAGGCAAATTAATATTAAAAATGTTAGTAAAAATAAAATGATGTTCCTGTAGAAGCGACATTACAGGGCATTACGCTGAATACACAGGCATAACAGCTATTATTATTATTATTATTATTATTATTATTATTATTATTATTATTATTATTATCATTGTTATTATTACTATTATTATGATTATTATTATTATTATTATTATTATTATTAAGTTATTTATCACCAAGTGTTACCATAATTCTTATATACGTGCCTCTATATATAGGCCTACATCTTCCCTTGAATGATAAAATAATTACTACGCTATATCTCCATTTATTATTTTTTAATCTTTTGATGACTATTATCAGTTATTTATTAGTTATTGATTTAATAATAATAATAATAATAATAATAATGGTAATACTAATAACAATACTGATGGCATTACCATTAGAAGCAGTAGTAGTAGTGATAATAATAGTAATGATAATATAGTTTGCGTTCAAGGTACAATCCAACAACTTAAGTTTGTAACCGATAAATATTAATCGAATGATGTTATCGATACAAGTCTGCTGATGCACCCATTGTATCTTAGATGGCTATGTGTTGCCAAGGAGACTTGTTTTCTACAGTCATTTGTCCATTTGTTACGAATTTCTGAATTGATTAAAGTTGCAACACTTGCTACCAAGCTGACAATATCTAACAGATGTGTCATTATGTTCTTTCATTAATAACTAAAAAACTAAGAGTTTTCGTACATATGTTTATATGAACTTTTTTTTCTTGTTTTGGTGTGAGGAACATGTCCTCAAGGTTTGTTAAAGTATTTATGAAACAACCTGTACATACAACTCTCATCATTATTTTGTTTATATTCAATATACTGTACACTCCCGTATTAATTATTTAATTATTTTATTGTGAAACATATTATAGACTATGTTAGAGAGTGTATCGATTATGAAATAACTCGAGGCTTTCAGGCAAAAGGGCAGAAAAAAAGTAACAGAGAAACACAAATCAACAGCAGCGGAAGACTCATCTGTCACATTCGAAAGGAAGTTGAGTGAGTCATTGTTTTCGCTCAAAATTTGATCCGATTCCATCAAAGTAGCTTTACCGACTGAGCTAACAAAAGAAATTGCTAATCTTTCAAGTTTGCTTTGAAACACAGTCTCCGACGTGTGTCCCTTGTTTACCGCACAGATATAACGTTGCATTTTGTTGTAAATCTTATCTTGAATTGTAAATCTTCTGTGACTTTGTAACACGATTATGTAACATTACGAGCACGACGGGCTATATGTCATTGCTGACACTTCAATTTATCTCGCAGATCGTATCACAGAAGCTTATCTTCTTAACAGAATGTTACGATATAAATCAAGACTCAAAGTGGAGGCGGTGCAAATGTTTGTATATTAGGCCGCAAGTTTATCAAGACGTATATCTAATATTAGGAGAACAAAGTGGGTTTAGCAAGGGGTGAACTTGTAGGAACAATATATTTACAATAAAACAAATATTTGAAAAGCGTCTAGAAACGCATTTGATAAAGTTGATAGATTTAAAATATTTATTACTAGCCGTACCCGTGCGCTCCGCTGCACCTGTTAGAAATAAATATAAAGTAATTACACAATTAAAATAGGACGTTTGATCCAGGGAACATTCGTATTTGATAGAAGGATAAATCGTTTAATATGTCACTTAATTTAAATTGTATTTAAATAATTAAAATGCGATCATTTTGGTCCAGAGAGCACTCATTTGGTGCAATGACAATTCCTTTAACATGTTTCTTAATTGTTATTACATGCAACCATAGTTTAATGAAGATTTACATATCATTTAGTTTTAATGTGTATACTTTATATTACTTGCTATATGTTTCAGAAGTTACTGTAATAACATTGTAAAATTATGTTCGTCTAGAGAAACTACACTTTCCAATGGTGAAATAATAATTAAACAATTAATTAGCTTCCGATATTACTTCATGCAAACACAGAAACATTCTCTTAGGCTATGTTTAATAGCTTTCGATTGTTGTTGTCCAAGGCCCCTTATAGACGAAGTCATTGTTTTTATTTCAGTACAACGCCTTATATGGCGTTGTTATTGTAATTTTAAAACTTATTTATCTCATTAAATATCAGTCCTATCAAAATTTTTTATAGAACACAACTTATCGGAAATTATTTTTAAAGAAACGTTTGTTATGTAATATTTTTCATGAAAATCAATAATAAGCGCGATATTTCGATTTATTTAATTCAGGCCCCCTTATAACACCCCTTTTAAATAAAGTATTTTGAATGCCATATAGCTTAAAATCTAAGTTACAACGAACTTAATTTATATTCCAATTTTCATATAAATCGGTTCAGCCATTATCGCGTGAAAAGGTAACGAACATCCAGACAGACAGACAAACAAAAATGTCAAAAAAAGAGATTTTCGGTTTCAGGATGGTTAATTATACATGTTAACAACAATTATTTTTGAAAAATCGAAAATTACCAGAAAAATTTTGGCTACAGATTTATTATCAGTATAAACACTTACAAATGGCTTTTAAGGAACCTGGAGGTTTTATTGCCGCTCTCACATAAGCCCACCAACGGGCCCTATTCTGAGCAAGATTAATCCAGTTCCTACCATCATAACCCCCTCCCTCAAATCCATTTTTACATTATCCTCCCTTCACGTCTCCGCCTTCCCAAAAGTCTTTTTTTCCCTCCGGCCTCCCAATTAACATTCTGGCTAATTGGTATTTCTCGGTCTTCCATCGGGTCAAAAACCCAGATAAAACTGATATTTAACCCTAGCGGTGAATTTCTGTGAAGCCTGGAGAGCCTAATTAGTCAAATCCACTCTTCTCATCTCGACGCTGAGGCCCCCTGAGATCTTTCAAGATGCGAAAGAGAGAGTGGTGTGCGGAAAGCAACGGGAAGCTACCGCATTTATCTTTCCCGAGAAAAACTGCAAACATGGCAAGATTGGCAGTAGAGCAAGTGGACAGATTCAAATACTTAGGGTGTACTAAAAGCAGTAACATGATCTGCTGCCAGGAAGTCAAAAGGAGGATAGCAATGGGAAAGGAAGTTTTTAATAGAAAAAAGAGCATCTTCTGCGGACCTTTGGAAAAAGAACTAAGGAAGACATTATTGAAGTGCTTTGTATGGGACAGAAATATGGACATTAAGACGAAGTGAAGAGAAGCGAATAGAAGTATTTGAAATGTGGATATGGAGAAGAATGGAGAGTGTAAAATGGACAGAGTAAGAAACGAAGCTGTGTTGAAAAGAGTGGATGAAGAAAGAATGATGCTGAAACTGATCAGAAAGAGGAAAAGGAATTGGCTGGGTCACTGGTTGAGAAGAGACTGCCTACTGAAGGATGCACTGGAAGGAATGGTGAACGGGAAAAGAGTTCGGGGCAGAAGAAGATATCAGATGACAGACGACATTAAGATATATGGATCATATGCGGAGACAAAGAGGAAGCAGAAAATAGGAAAGACTGGAGAATGCTGGGTTTGCAGTAAAAGACCTGCCCTTGGGCAGAACACTATGAATGAATGCATTTCTGGATTCTCCCATACGTGCTACATCCCTGCCCATCTCAAACGTCTGGATTTAATGTTCCTAATTATGTCAGGTGAAGAATACAATGCGTGCAGTTCTGTGTTGTGTAACTTTCTCCATTCTCCTGTAACTTCATCCGTCCTAGTCCCAAATATTTTCGTAGGCATCTCATTCTCAAACACCCTTAACCTCTCTGTTCCTCTCTCAAAGTTAGAGTCCAAGTTTCACAACTATACAGAACAACCGGTAATATAACTGTTTTATAAAATCTAACTTTCAAATATTTTGACAGCAGACTGGATGGTAAAAGCTTCTCAACCAAACAGTAACAGATATTTCCCATATTTATTCTGCGTTTAATTCCCTCCCGAGTGTCATTTATACTTGTTACTGTTGCTCTTATTATTATTATTATTATTATTATTATTATTATTATTATTATTATTATTATTATTATTATTATTATTATTAGATGAAAATTAATTACGGCGTATATAATATTCGTATATCTGGAAATGAACTCAGTGATCGTTGTCTTTGATGTACAATGCATAAAGAAGCTGATTAAGATGTCTTTCAATGTATAAAAAAACATTACAGTGCCTGAAAACGAAACGGGACATCATCAGTGTAAATTATGTTTAGTTAGGCTATTAATAGATCATCCATTTTCTTTTACAGTAATTTCTTTAAAATAGCATTTGAACTACCTTCGTCTCTTATGCAAACAGCTTCTTTATTGCCTTCGTATGTATCTCTAGAATATATGTATCTCATATCTTTTATATCAGTAACCCAATTCATTCATTCATTTATTCATTTAGTGTTCTGCCCAAGGACAGGCCTTTCATTGCAAACCCAGCTTTCTTCAATCTCCCCTATTTTCTGCCTTCCTCTTTGTCTCCTCATATGATCCATATATCTTAATGTCGTCTATCATCTGATATCTTCTTCTGCCCCGAACTCTTCTCCCGTTCACCATTCCTTCTAGTGCATCCTTCAGCAGGCAATTTTTCCTCTGCCAGTGACCCAATCAATTTCTTTTCCTCTTCCTGATCAGTTTCACCATCATTCACCCACTCTTTCCAAATAGCTTTATTTCTTATTCTATCTGTCCATTTCACATGTTCCATTCTTCTCCATATCCATATTTCAAATGCTTCTATTCGTTTCTCTTCACTTCGTCGTAATGTCTATGTTTCTGCCCCATACAGTGCCACACTTCATACAAATTCATTCATTAATTTATTTTATTCCATAGATCTTACATGAGCAATGAAGCTTTAAGATGTGGAACAAGTCAAAATTTTACAATATTACAATTACAATTTTTACAAATTTTTACAGTTTTACAATTTAGTAATTTTCTACAATTTTTACAATTTTGTGCAATTTTTTACAATATTTTGGCGAGATGTAGTGAGATGAGGTGAGGTCCGAGGATTCGCCAAAAGATTACCCGGCATTTGGGGAAAACCCAACCAGGTAATCAAATCAAAGGGGTTGATGCCGAGGACTCGCCATAGACCATCCGGCTTCAGTCCCACGGCTGGGGAAAACCTCGGAAGAAACCAAAGACCAAAGGGGGGGATCCAACCCAAGCCCGAACGCAGCTCCGGATCAGCAGCCCAGCGAGTCTGCCGACTGAGCTACATCGATGGCTCTACTAAAAATATACAGTACATAGCCAATCAGATTATTAAATTTACAAACGCAAACGATCATTCATCAGTTGAGTTATATGTATAATACAAAACAAGTTAATTCAAGCACTTCACTAGTCTCTGCTTTAGTTATTTTTCCAGAGATCCGCAGAAGATGCTCCTTTTCCTATTAAATCTTTCCTTGGCCATTGCTACCCTCCTTTTTACTTCCCGGCAGCAGCTTATGTTACTGCCTATAAACTCAATATCCGTTGCAATAGAAAAGATTTGGGAGAAATTGAGAGATACGTAGCTGTATTCCCTTTTATTCAGGGATCTTTCAGGTCTATATTTATAATAATAATAATAATAATAATAATAATAATAATAATAATAATGATTTATTTTAGCTGGCAGAGTTAAGGCCGTAAGGCCTTCTCTTCCACTCAACCAGCAAAAAGTATATATACATATGCATGAACTTACAAAGAATTCAACAATTTGATTTAGATGAGAGTTACATGTATACAAGAGTTATTTACGAATTAAACAACAAAATACTATGAACTATTAATTAAACACTGAAATAAACTGTGTAGCAGAATTAAACTAAAATACATAGAATGTTAATATAATTCAAATAATATTAGATAACAGAGATTATTATGAGACAATTTTGAAAATACAGCACAATCAGGATGATATCTAAAGAAAAAAGTAACAATGTAGTCAGTGATAGTTTAAATCAGTATGATTGGAGTGAAATGCTAATAACGTTATCTTTTAAGCTGTTTTTAAAGGTATTTACTATTATGTCTGTTATGTTCTAGTAGTCATTCTATTGATATGGGGGTATTACAGTACAAGAATTTCTAAATTACCTTTTGTAGCAACTCAACGCACTCTGTAGCCTTGTACAATGGAAATTTGAATACAGATGCATCTCTCGCTTTGAATGCCTTGTGACAGCTATCTGTCGCATCCTTTATCCGCTGGGAACAATGGGACGTTTTGTTTTTACATTCCAGACACCTTTCAACGCGTTGTCTGCGAACAGTTATCTTCATTACCATGTGTACCAGCAGTTGAGTGACAACATGACCAGCCTTAGCTGAGTGACGCTTCTACACAACACCCAACACCTCACTTGCAAAGACTGACGCGCTGATTCCACCTTTCATTATTGGAAATAAATAGGACTATAGAAAAAGAGTATTTTAATAGAGATGTCCTGAACTAGCACCAACAGATAGCGCACGTGTACTTTGAGGGATGCGCTTTGCGTGTGCATTTGTTTTTCAGGATATAAACATTGAGGATATACGTAGTGTATTAATATATCAAACACTCTTAAAAACAACTCAAAATGCCAAATTTTTGTTATATTCCTACATGTAAAAATCAGGGAAAGCTTTTTGTCTTTGTACAGGTCCCGAAATATTCTGAATGTATGCTTTAAACCTTTAAAAATAACGAATTGAATTGCGCCTCGAAAGTGCTAGCTATTAAACAAAAGTAACTACTTCGAGTAAGGAATTGCTGGCTACAGAAGGGAAAAGAAAAATCAATAAAAACATATGCAACCTCGACAGCAAGCTATGTTAGCTTAGTGGCGAAGTGTATCAACATCGGTTAAAAACGCAGTAATCGTAGATTATGAAACGACGGTTAAACAGTAACAGTGGTTAAAATGTAATTTGTGTGCACCATTCATAATCACCGATTACTTAAACATGGCTAGCTGACACCTCATTTAACCAGAGTAAAGTCTTTGCTGGTGTACTGTTTCTACAAAATGACTAAAGGAAAGCATCCATACCGCTGCAAAGATAATAGTCAACGTCTAAAAATGACTGCGCTCACTCCGTTCTACATCGAAATGAACGTGTCCTAAATTTTCGCTTTGCATTTGTTTGCCTTTGGGCGCTGTTATATTTGTGAGTTGCATTTCTTTGCTGTTAGGTTAAAATCGTACAAAATAGAAAATTGAATGCAAAAATGATTATATCCCAATGTGTGGTTGAAGTGTCGCTAGACTTAATTACTAGAATTTAAATATATTATATAAAAAGATGGAATATCTATAAAGGAAAAGGATGCAGAAGATTAATAGGAATGTGTATACGATCAAGGACCTCATTTACACGAGGGAACTGTTCATTATCCTAAGATCCATAAATAACCTCTCTTTGTTCAGCCAGTAACACAGAGAAAGAGACATTCGAGTATTCCCTCTTAAAATACAGAAAATAACAGTTACATAGAATCGTAATATAAGCAGCCGAACCATAGGAGAAATATGACTTTTTGTGTTATTTCAAGTGATCCATTTGTAGATTTTGATAAATGAAATCCCTCCTGAAATTTTCTGTCACCTAATTGCTCGTAAGAATTCTCTCTTTCCACTAAAGAAACTTCATGCTCATACTCTATCCAAGTAATTCAAGTACTGTACAATAATAATAATCGTCTTCGAAATAAACATCTGTGGTTCTGGCCGCCATTTTGCTTTATTTGCTCTACTAATCACTGGTTATCTCTTTTAACCGCTCGAATATGGCCGGTTAGAGATTACTGTGGTTAACCTCCTATTTAAATCGTAACCGAGGTCGATCCACTGTAAAAATGCTTAACCAGAGGTTAGGTGACAATTTTAACCGGTGGTTACACTAACCGACGTTGATGCACGTGGGCATAGATTGTATTCAGTAGTTGTAGGAGTCTCCGAAGTTTACGCCTGCAGTAAACTCTCTATAAACTGGGATGTTCATTGTCCAGGACGATCAGTAGTGAAATCCATTTCGTGAATAATGTTTTTAACGTGCTGTAGACTAATTATTAAAACCATGTTTTAACTTCAAATTTTCAAAATCATCCTACATAGTATTCAAAACTGCATGTCCTTAACCTACAAAATACACGAATAATCAGCATACTACTGCGATCATATTACATCAACCTATCGAACATTGTACTCATCTTACTGCAACATAGAAAAAAATACGAGGAATTCAATCTCGATAGTCCCTTCCCTATAAAAAAAACACATTGGTGGCTGCATGTCTTGTTTTTAGAGTACCTACGGTACTTAAATACCAATGATTAAATAAGGCAATATTCACCTTCGACATAGCTCCAATTTTTTTATTGGTGCACCCCGTTCTCAAAGTTCTAGTTTAGGTTCATGAACATTCAATTTACTCGTATCTATATTCTGCATACTGCAGATTTCCCCACCCATCTCGGGAAATCGCTCAATATTATACAGGTTTAAGCCTATGCTATTATTTATTGTAAATGAAATTAAATTATGAAATAAGAAAATACTGAATTATATTAAATTATACTAGGTTATACAAAATAATTGTAAATATAATTTTGACACTCAAAGGAAACCAACAAGCGGGAAACGTAATCAATTATAGCATATGACATAATATAGCCCTACAACATGTTGCGCCGCATGGAACGCTCCTGCCATCTAACGGTAAAACTTCGCATAAGATGTCCCTATTGAACTTTAGATGAGGTTCGTGTGAGCGTCATGAAGTTCTTTCTAGTCTTAGCCTACACTTACAGAAGAGAAAACTACTTACTTACTGGCTTTTAAGGAACCCGGAAGTTCATTGCCGCCCTCATATAAGCCCGCCATAGGTCCCTATCCTGAGCAAGATTAAACCACTCTCTATCATCATATCCCATCTCCCTCAAATCCATTTTAATATTACCTTCCCATCTACGTCTCGACCTCCCCAAAGATCTTTTTCCCTCCGGCCTCCCAACTAACACTCTATATGCATTTCTAGATTCGTCCATACGTGCTACATGTCCTGCCCATCTCAAACGTCTGGATTTAATGTTCCTAATTATGTCAGGTGAAGATTACAATGCGTGCAGTTCTGTGTTGTGTAACTTTCTCCATTCTCCTGTAACTTCATCCCTCTTAGCCCCAGATGTTTTCCTAAGCACCTTATTCTCAAACACCCTTAACCTATGTTCCTCTCTCAAAGTGAGAGTCCAAGTTTCACAACCATAAAGAACAACCGGTAATATAACTGTTTTATAAATTCTAACTTTCTGATTTTTTGACAGCAGACTGAATGATAAAAGCTTCTCAACCGAATAATAACAGGCATTTCCCATATTTATTCTGTGTTTAATTTCCTCCCTAGTATCATTTATATTTGTTGCTCCCAGATATCTGAATTTTTCCACCTACTACAACAGGAAATAATTTAGTCTTTCGGCCCCTTGATTATTTTATTTCAACACTCACCTTAGGTGTTTTATGTGGCTTTTACTACGCATGTATGCAAATTATATTGATGTTTAAGCCTCGTTTACACTTTTCAAGTAACTTGAATTGAAGTCACGTCATTTCAAGTAACCTGAATTCAAGTCGCAGTTCAGACATATTCAAGTTATTTTGTTTTCAAGTAGGATAAAATGGTGTCGATGGAAGTTGAGCAATTAGGAATTTCTGTAGTAGCAAGCCTCATCGTATTTCATTTTACTTGTTATAAAATTGTTTTTTTAAGGGCGACTTTTTTCATATTTTAAATCTCAATAAAACGTTAAGTATCCTCATGATGCCAGGAACTGTACCCTAGACTATATGATATTATATATATTGGGCAAAATACTGACATTAAAGTATTTCAAATACAAATACAAAATACTTCAAAGAATAGTATTTGAAATACAAATACAAAATACTTAAAAAAAATTAACCAAAATACATTTGTATTTCAAATACTCGATACATTATATAAAGAAATAAGAATATTACCGAAAATCTAAAATATTATATTAACATTAAAAGTATTTTTACCTCGAAGTTTTATATATAAACACTGTAACTGAACTTCTTCCTTTTCCCAGTCAGCAATGAAATTATGCTATATCTGAATAATTACTGTTCCCTTAAAAAAAAACAGTTCCTCAAATGTTCATCAGATAAGGATCCCCTTGCTTGTGAATGAATAAATCCTGCAAAACAGAACAGTCTTTCTACAGGCGCAGAGGAACACAAACTTGTATTATATTTATAAAAGCTTGTTTCACTGTTGGGTAATTCTCTAGAGAGCATAGGGTTGTCCCTTTGCCATTGAAGAATTGTATGAGCTCATACTCCGCAGTAGACAAGTTCCCCCCCCCCCCAAAGTCTGTTGTACTTGAACTGAAAACATAAAAATTGTTTTCATCGTCTGAACTGACAAACTTTGTAGCAGACAACTGCTCAGCTGATTTCACTCACATATTCCGTATCCTCTTCTTATCATTTGGTGAGTCAGTGTCAGGTAGCCATCTCATCTTAAATGATGGGTGGAAACAAGCTGCCAAAATAGCTGAATTTGCTTCTAGGGTCAGATCAAAAGTTTTAAATCTTGATGAAAGCGAACTCATTAGGATTGGCTTAGATTACTAGATAACATAATATGTAATCTGTTTTTGAGGGAAATTAATGTGGACAAAAGTTGGCTGTAATAGCACGTCTTCTCATTTTGCATTAGGGCTAAATCAAGGGTTACGGCAACGGATTTCAGAACTGCACAATATCCTTCAAGGTACTGAAACTCAACATCTTTGAAGGTTGGCAATCCCCGTTTTTCACATATACTGTTTATATCATGTTTGAATTGCAATTTTTGAGAGATTGAGCCATAAAGAGAATTCTATCGAGTTGGTCAAGGAATCTTTAATGAATATTTCAAGACATCTGGTATATTTCTGAGGATTTGGGTCTCCTAGACGCATTCCATAATGCCGAACACTTAGCAAGTGTTGGGTGATGGATCCTCGATGCTGTTGGAGATTTCTTTATGGCATTAAGGTAATCAGTTGTGGCAAGAAAACTAAGTGTATGGCTAGCACATCTGAAATGGGTAGCCAAATAAGACAGAAGTTCATTCTTCAAATCCAAATCCAAAACTTGAAGGACAAAAAGAAGAAGAATGTATTTTGAGTATTTGATCTACAAAATACTGTACATCAATTTTATGTATTTAAATACAAAATACAAAATACTTTCTAAAATCCTTACAAATTACAAAATACACATGTATTTCAAATACTGCCCAGCCCTGATTATATATGATATTACATATTTCCAAATACTTCTTTTTATTTCCCACAAAGGTACTTTTCTTGACTTACGCCCTTTAAAAACAGTCGATTCACATATAGATTATATTTGGTATACATTTCTTTTCACTACAGATAGCCCACGAGAAACTCAACCGCAGTTAACACTTACATTGGCAAAACTTCATTTCTCACACTAGTTTATCAAATCGTGTCGGACTGTAAAGAAAACAACAATCGCAATGTCCATATTTTATATGTTGTATAATACTATAGTATTGTGTAATTTTGGTTATTTAATTTTCCTACCAATTTTTTGTATTGTTCTATTAAAATTATAGTATACTAGTGGCTTATGCAGCAAATGCTGCAAACTAAGTTCATTAGACGTTCAAATAAATATTTTTCAGATTTATTTTCAATTAAGAATACCAGACATTCTGGAAGTTATTTGCTTCCATAACGATGAAAGATACTCTCTCTCCAGCCAATACTGAAGATAACCACGCATATAAATATCTACACCACACCGCCATTAAATATATGAAAAAGACCCAACCCCACTTGATTAATAACTATAAAAATATTTGATTTTTAATAATATTATTATCTTACGTAAGTTTTATAGCTTTCAGTAACATATACTATATATACTATATTGCCGCCACTCAGTAAAATATAGAAATCAAAATCTAATTTAAGTAGTTGTCTACATCTATTTATATAACCCCCAAAACGTTTCACTTTCATATAATCAATATAGCATTAATATGTATAATTAATGAAAAATAGTCACATCATGGCATTAACTACAATAATATTTCATTTCTAATGATAATAATGTCATCAAACCACCTCAAGTTTTGTAGTTTTTAATATCCAATACAGAACTGTACCCAGAAAATTACACACCACAGAATCGAACCTGTAAATTATTTTTAGTAAATTAAGTTTTTAATAACCAATTTAATGTGAGCTCTAAATATGTCAGCATTCTTGCAGATCATGGCCTTCGTGTAATATTGTTTACTGTAGTATGTGTTTTGTTTTATTCTGAACTGCAACACGGCCGACATGATGCTCGCATCGCTTCTCCTTTACAAAAAAGCGAAGAGAATATCAAGTCGGCCGTGAATGCTATTAGCTAGTTCTCAAAACTGACGACAGATGGATTTTGGAAAATAGGAAAATTATGTTTAAAAATTGACATTTCACTGAAAACTACTATTTTTCCGAAAAACTTTGAGTTCCACGCTTCAAAATGAGGGATCATTTATTAAAATCCGTCCAGCCGTTTTCCATTACCAGTTCAAATTATACATATATATAGAAATATTAACCTGTTGTATCATATAGGATACTTTATGAATTTAAGGATTAATCGAGAGTTTACTGAAGACTAGTATCATCCCATTGTAAAACGCAGGGGAAAATTCCGGAAACTCGAACCTAGAATCTTCTAATCCGAAGTCAGACGCGTTATCCATTACGCCACAGGGCCACATGACGCCATCCTCTCTTATCATATCAGCTGCTGCACTTCATTCTATTATTGTGTTTCAAAATATTCGACCCTGCCAGGACTCGAACCTGGAATCTTCTGATCCGAAGTCAGACGCGTTATCCATTACGCCACAGGGCCACATGACGCCATCCTCTCTTATCATATCAGCTGCTGTACTTCATTCTATTACTGTGTTTCAAAATATTCGACCCTGCCAGGACTCGAACCTGGAATCTTCTGATCCGAAGTCAGACGCGTTATCCATTACGCCACATAGCCACATGACGCCATCCTCTCTTATCATATCAGCTGCTGTACTTCATTCTATTTTTGTGTTTCAAAATATTCGACCCTGCCAGGACTCGAACCTGGAATTTTCTGATCCGAAGTCAGACGCGTTATTCATTACGCCTCAGGGCCACATGACGCCATCCTCTCTTATCATATCAGCTGCTGTACTTCATTCTATTTTTGTGTTTCAAAATATTCGACCCTGCCAGGACACGAACCTGGAATCTTCTGATCCGAAGTCAGACGCGTTATCCATTACGCCACAGGGCCACGGGACTTCTTTCTCTCTTATCGTATCAGCTGCTGTGCTTCATCCTATTTTTGTGTTTCAAAATATTCGACCCTGCCAGGACTCGAACCTGGAATCTTCTAATCCGAAGTCAGACGCGTTATCCATTACACCACAGGGTCATTCACTGAGAGTGTTTTGTTAAATAATGGCTACGCGGAGGGTTTTAAATGTCACGAGCAAGCCGGTCTGTAATGAATTCTTTTCTCTATGGCAATAACATTCTAACAACACGTCATATTCAAGCTGGTTTGCTACATTGGAATGCGACTAAATATTTTGTACGTTTGCAACACTGGCGAAGCATTTTTATGTTAGAAGTAATCATTGATGAGTGTAGAATCGAGATATATATAGATTAAAGTATGTGCAGTCGAAAACAAAATAAAAAAAAAATACAACATTCTTAGACTTCTAATCTGAACCAAGCGTAAACAGAGCTTGAGTTACGTATCACAAATTAATTACTGATTCACGTTGCAATGCTGTGTTTTACGTTTGCATAAATCATTCTAGGTATAACGTAATGATGTTTGAGTATTATCCTAGATAACCAGATAGGTCGACCTTATAGGCTTTGACGTTAACAACTTTTGTCAGGTTTACTACGATGCCATCTAGTTGTTACATAAGGAGTCACGTCATAATTCCCATTTTTCTTTTTGTCATGATGTTGATCTGTACATAAGTTTCAGCCTTATATATAAATAAGGCTTTTACTTTAAAGTAATGTAAGAAGATATTAAAATGATTTTCGTTCCAACTTAGTAATCCTTTTCTTGAAGGCATTTAATTATTCAAATTTCGCTTCAGGTAGCCAGAGCTCGAATGAGAGGGTTAGGATGATACAGCAACGTTACAAGAGCGGTATGTTGACGTTTTCATGGTCGAGGAAAAGACTGAAAAAGCGAAACGTAGTTGAGCTTTTTTTTAATTTCCGAGAACATGAAAACAAACATACCGTTCGTGTATCGTACATTATTTTGTGCGAAGATCGTTTATTACATACCTGAAAGACGAATTTCTAATTAGTTGCAATGAAATCTCCATCTTGGTTTCTGTTTAATGACGGCAACTTCGGAAAACCAAAATATCTATTATTACTATTCTGTGTTTACTATATTCCAGCAGGCCGTGATATACGTCTGTCTTTTTTTTCCCCCAGTCTATAAATGCGAACTTAAAACAAATAGTAAGGTTATGTAATGATTTATTATTTATTTTAATATTTTAACAATATTATTTATATAACATATTGCAGTAACAACATCGACATCTGGAATCTTGTTGATTTTTTCACGGCTTCCTTAATGTTACTTGTATCAGGAATGCAATAAGTTTCGTGGAGTAGTAGACTTTACTTAATTTTTGCAAATATTTAAAATCAATAATTAACATTGCAATTTAGGTGAAATTGCAGTGGTAAGTTTCCAATTTATAATCATTACTATGTTAAACGTCTCTAAAAATAATATGTTAAAAGCCTAAAGCAGTAAAATGAATGTCGCTCTTAAGCGGTAAGAAGAGGGAAATTGTTATGTGTGTTACGTTGGGAATACTGAATGTGGTATTTCACACTTACCGCGTATTGGTTCTATGCGGAAAACAAGCAAATACGCACGATCTCGCACAAAAGTTATTTGAAATTCTTTTGATGAAATCATAAAATGATTCAATCTGTAACATCTCTTGGAGCTGTGCATTTGATGTGGTCAGCACCAGTGACTTTTAAGCAGACTGAGTGTTGGATTGCATGTAGTCTTCTGTTGATTCTTGGATGAGCGGAATTCCAAACTTCACAACCATATGAATTGCATTATCGACTGTACTGCCATCTCGTGTTCGTTTACGGCGTACGGGTGGCGATCCTGGCGGTTGTTCTCTTCAAAGTGCTGCCGATTTTAACACAGCGATGAGTTATCTGTTTATTACCAAACAAGCTACATAAACTGTAGACCTACGATCAGACTTCGAAGAATTCTGTTCAACTAGAAACTTGCACAATTTCTGAAGTGGCACCATAAAACAATATTCTTGATCGAAAGATGTGTTCACTCTTCATTATTTTTCTTCTATGAATTCTGTGTTATATTTTAACGTAAAACGTCATTCACTAGCCATTCAAAAAACAATCTGGTCACATTTCCTGTTATTACTGTGACGTCATTCAAGCGCGCTACGTCACGCAAGCGATATTATTAGTACACAAATGGAGTTTATTAACAAATGCGGAGAGTATAAAGACAGAAATAGTTACTTTCTTGTGTTAAATATTAACATACTTTGTTAACATGTTTCTACCTATTTTCGGTCATCTTCGGAACTGGTCGTTGTTGGTCTTGGCGCCTCTTCTTTCCTGTGTGGGTGCGTTCTTAATGTAGAGTCAAAGAGTATATGTGTTTTGAAATTGAGTTGTGTGTTGAGAATATCGTTGGGGTGTGTTTTCGTGTGTCTGTATATTTCATATTGTTCTAGTGTGTTGAGTTTCTGGCTTTTTGGTTGGATGTTGGTTATCATATTATGTTGGTTATATGTTGGTTGGTTGGACGTAAGACAAAACAAAACCACAAAAAACAGAAGAATACAACACAAACACAAGAACACAAAAAATACATCACACTAACATACGAAAACAAACACACACATAAAATTGCAACCTCATTCAAGAAATTAAACAACAACATCGCATACAGAACAAATAACACTCCGCAAAAACATCTCAACACACAACACAAACAAACAAATACAACCACACAGGCGTATACAAACTCAAATGTAACACCTGCAACAACTTCTACATAGGACAGACAGGCAGATCATTTCAAACACGTTACAAAGAACACATCACAGCCATAACAAAATTACAAAACACCTCCACATATGCAGAACACATCACAAATGCCAACCATACCTACAGAGACATCAACACAGACATGGAAATACTGCACATCCAACCAAAAAGCCAGAAACTCAACACACTAGAACAATATGAAATATACAGACACACGAAAACACACCCCAACGATTAATTCAACACACAACTCAATTTCAAAACACATACACTCTTTGACTCTACACTACGAACGCATACTCATAAGAAACAAGAGGCGCCAAGACCAACAACGACCAGTTCCGAAGATGACCGAAAATAGGTCGAAACATTTTAACAAGGTACGTTAAAACTTAACACAAGAAAGTTCTTATCACACATATTCCGAAGTGATACAGTGTTAAAAGTTGTGTAATCAAGATGTATACAGAAATAGTTAATTTAATACAGTCTATTCTAAAGTAATTAACTGTGGTATTAGCTAATTTCCAAATGAATCCAATTCCCTGTAACCACATAATATTCATTACAATTTCAAACAGCTCAATGGCGTCATATTGATGTGTGAATCGTTTCGTCTATCGATTGCATTGTCTTGAAGTATAGAAGCCTGTATTCGATCGTAATACGGAGATTAAGACGTACAGCGGGCTACAAACACTATCCTGGCTACTTCAAATCCTAGTGCCGAAGTAAACAGAACGTGGAAGCAGTGGCGGTTCCTCGGGGGAGGGAAGGGAGGAACGTCCTCCTCACATTTTATTCTTTTGAAAGTAAATACCAAATAAAATATGTGCCTTGAAATTCGAGGAAGATTCGAAAATTTTAAGTTCACAGCTATAAGAAAAACTCGGTTGATCGAGTTTTAAACCACGCGCGCTCATGTGCTGTAGAAAACTGTGAGAAAGATGCGAGATTGTCTGTGTGGAGGAAAGTCAATCCATTCCTCCTCTACTACAGTTAACACACATAGATAACAGCGCACTAGCGGCCAGAGAAAGAAGCAGAGTTTTAAAGCAAGTAAATGAACGGAGAGGGAGGAGATCCTCCTCTGAATCAGCTTATGGGCGGGAAATAGAAAGTCGTGCAGCAAGCTCGCTACCGCTGCCACCTAACGATATTGCATTCAACCGGACTATAACACATCTAGGAGGAGACACAACAAAAACAGTTTCAACGCAACGCTATGAAAGACACCATGTAGACTTTTTTTTAATTATAAATAAAAAATATTATTAATTGCAGTTTATACAGGCTACTATTCATGGTTTGAAACTTTCGTGAATATTTGAAAGTTAAAGTTGGGTTTATGTAAAACAAAGAGGAAGTAGTTCTACGTAGTTGGTCCCTGAAATTCACTTCTATTCACTGTTTACTAGACAGGACAACAGCCAAGTTGTCAGTTTTGTACAAATATATTTGAAACTGAAAGTAGGTACTCCAAACTACATCAATTTTAACATAAAAAATTAATCGGCCACCGGCAGCTTTGAACAATAATAATAGTATGACTTTACAAGCACTGACATTCTTCAAAAGCATGTGATACTGAACTTGTAAAATGTACATGTGGCGACACAGACCACGTGGGTGGGTGGATGCAGTGTTCTCGCTTTCCTCAGATTATTTTCCATTCCCATTTCCATTTCCGTAAAATGGTTCCGGTTACGAGTTAGTAGCTATAGTCTCTTCCGACACGTGATCCTGTAGTGTGCTCGAAAAATGCTACGAGGTTGTGAATTTCCTTGTAATTGTTAATTTGCGCAATTATTCAACAATGAATGGAAGTGAAATCATAATATATTTTGGACAATTTAGGAAACTCGGTTTACAAGAACAGATTATTGCTGTACAGAAGGGAAGGTCAACCCCAACACTACCTGGTCTTACATGTATGCATGTAGGCTAATTTCTAGCATGTTTCATTCAAGAAGGTGTCATTTCGTGCTGTTAACTCCTTTCCTCCTTTTAAGAAATATGCAGGAGCCGCCACTGCGTGGAAGCTCTACCTCCCTGTCTTAATGGTCATTTGCCTTACCTATTTAATATGTGTCTAAGGTTCAGCCACCTCCTTAAAATAGCTTTAATTAGAGAATCATAAATTTTAACTTAGAAAGTGTAATTTCACTTGAGTGTATACAAGGGCTGGGCTAAGGATGTGTTCCTCAGGTTGAGTAGTTCCCACGTTCGTAAAACAAGGCACTTCCTTCTCTCGTTGCTTAAATATCCACTTCCTGTGCCGTACGTCCGCTGCACTCTGCACGTATCGGAAACTTCGTGTTGGGCATCTAAGACTAGTTTCTGTAGGCCTACGTCTTACACGAGTCCGTGAAGCTGACCCGAGAAGTGCTGTGATCTAGCGTGAGGAGAATGTTTCCAATATGACCCCACCAACATTGTTAATTTCCAGTTATTACCTATCAGAGCCGTATTCTTGGTATTAGCGATAAATACGAAAATAGTGATATGCGTTACAAGAGCGGTATGTTGAAGTTTTCATGTTCGAGGAAAAGTTTGAAAAAGTGAAACGTAGTTGAGCTTTTTTAATTTCCGAGAATTGAAAGAAAACATACCGCTCGTGTATCGTACATTATTTTGTGCGAAGATCGTTTATTACATACCAGAAAGAGGAATTTCTAATTAGTTGCAATGAAATCTCCATCTTGGTTTCCGTTCAATGACGGCAAATTTGCAAAACAAAAATATCTATCTTCAACATTGTTGCTTTAAAATGTTTTCTGTGTTTACTATACTCCAGCAGGCCGTGATATACGTCTGTCTTTTTTTCCCCCCCAGTCTATGATAAGTCTGGAATCCTGTTGATTTTTTCACGGTTTCCTTAATGTTACTTGCATCACGAATGCAGTAACTTTAGTGGAGTTGTAGAGTTTACTTAATTTTTGCAAATATTTAAAAACATTAATTAGCAGTGCAGTTTAGGTGAAATTGCAGTGGTAAGTTTCCAATTTATAACTATTACTATATTGAACGTCTCTAAAAATAAAATGTTAAAAGCCTAAAGCAGTAAAATCAATATGTCACTTAAGCGGTAAGAAGAGGGAAATTGTTATGTGTGTTAGGTTGGGAATACTGAATGTGGAATTTTAGACTTTCCGCGGATTGGTTTTGTGCGGAAACCAAGCAAATACGCACGAACTCCCACAAAGAAATTTACATTCACTTCTCTTTCTCTTCCAAATCTTGAACTCTTCTATTCCTTCGTACCTGTCGTCTCGCTTCACTTACCTTTCTTCCCACCACAATCTGAACACACGCTCTCGTCATGAAACAATACTAACATTAGCATCCCATCGCACCTCCTCATACTCATCCTCTTTCACAATAGCCCTGCCAAGACTCTGGAATTCGCTACCTGCTAGCATCAGGGACTGTCGAAATAAATTTGAATTCAAACGCAAACTTACTAGGCACTTGGTCAATAATTGATTTCTTGTAAATAGTTTCCTTAATCTATCACAAAATGTTTCAATATCCAGTTAATTTCATCACTATACAATTTTGTTATTCTAGGTTTAATTTGTAATTCAGTAAATATAAAATATTCTTTGCTTTTCTATGATAAATTATCTAGCTTTAATTAGTCAGGTAATCTTTTCGTACTTTGATTTTTATTGTAATTGTAATTGTAAATTTAAAACTAATTGTAATTTTAATTGTAATTGTAATTGTAAATTTAATATTAATTGTAATTTTATTCTTTATATTATAGTTGGAATCTCTTGGTAGAGGGGCAGAGAAGACCTGACGACCTTATCTCTACCAGGTTAAATAAATAAATACTAAATACTACTAAATGTTACGTAACTGTATCTTAATGGCATACATTAAAGTACTGTTATTATTATGTTATTGCAACTATCGATTTCCAACTAATCATAGAATATGCGATATAGATTAATATCGTGCGCGCAACATCCCGCAAGCCTTGAGAGCACCAATCCAAAATGGCAGGAGCGAGTTTTGAAAGTAACATTGATCAAACCACTCAAACAAACATTAACCTGACTTTAAACATTCCACTGGACGCCATTCCCCAGATAAATTTCACAAGCTGCACAATCGAGAACATGTATTTAAAGTAAAATAAATTCCGTTCATGTTAATTTCAATATTCTAATAAACTGAGTTCATTTCCTGTGTTTTAATGTGTGTTGCTTTGAGGTTAAAATCTTCATATCAAGCCCTAAAAATAGGCTTAAGGACCTTACTAATAGACGGTAATTATACACAGTATTCAAAGGGTGTAAATGATATGTTGTTATTGAAGTGTTGTATCAGTGAAGAATTATGTTGTGTCAGTGAAGTATGTGTCAGTGAAGAAGTATGTCGTGTCAGTGAAGTGTGCTGTGTAAGTGAAACGTGTTCCTGTCAGTGAAGCTTTATAGTTTATAGTGGCAGTGCAAAGAATTTGAACAGTGAAATGTTTTTGAAGTGTTAGTGAAATCAGGATAGAATCAATGAAATGTGTCGTAGTTCCAGTGCAGTGAGTTGACAGCGAAATGAGTGTAGTGTTGAAAGTACTTGTGCAGATATGAACATATATTCGTGGGTTTTAGTTCGATCTTAGTTTTAAGATACAAATTAGAATATTTCAAATGTTATTTTAAGTGATCGTTTCATTTAATGTAGTATATTCCCTGTTGTTGTTGTTGTTGTTATTATTATTATTATTATTATTAGTATTAATTATTAGTATTATTAATTGTATTTTTAATTAATAACTTTATTATTGTCATTATTCAGTGTAATTAGTTACCACTGCCACCGGGTATATACCCATTGCAGTGTGAATAAATGCATACATACATACAAAAAATCAATAAATACGGCGTACACGCCTGCCATCTGTTGTACTACTCGGGAACACGCTGAAAAGACACTCACATTCGTGCCATCTGTTGCAATAGTCGAGAACATGTTGAAAATACACGCATGCTCACTATTTCATTATCAGTAAAGTAACAAGGTAAGATATTGCTAAAAACTCAAAACTAAGACATTTAATTATGGTCGAACAAAAACAGTCATATGCATCTTGCCTATAATGGTAATTAAGACGCTCGTATGAAAAATATGAAACTCGTTTACGCTCGTTTCATAAACATACTCGCGTCTTAATTGCTGTACTATAGGCTCGTTGCTTAATATACTATTTTAGTTGTGGTTAGAGATATGTTCACGATTAATGTTAAATGTAGTTCATCTATGACTATATTTTTCACGCGAATTTATTTATTTATTTACTCATTTATTCATGTATTCATTTATTTATTTATTTATTTATTTATTTATTTATTTATTTATTTATTTATTTTGCGAAACCCTTAAGACGGAAAACAGTATACTTTTTTATTTTTAAATATTCTTTATTTTAACACCAAATTATATCTAGTTTTTCGTGGACACATACTTAAACCTTTTGACTTTCATCTATTTATATGTACACAGAGGGCCAAAACCAAAAAAGGCACAAAATTTAAATGGTTACATTCCAGTAGCTAATGACTTCACTTTAAAGTTTATTTCACAGGCAAATTTCATAGCCCTTGTAGACCGGGAAAGTAATGTAATATTTAATTTTTTTACCATTTATTAAACGTTATTTTTTATTTTTTGTAAGGCAGTGCAAAATCGATCGTTTATGCCAAACTAAGCATTATGGTCTTACGAGTTCAGCAGGCCAAGCCGTTTGTTGTGCTATCATCATTTGTTTTCTTCCGTTTTGAGTTCTCATTTTGTGAATAATGGGTCGCTTAACGAACGAAGACAAGATTTTCATTAAACATTTGCACCAATATGATAATTTAACTGCCCGTCAAATTGTAAGGGACTACGCTCAGCGAGAATGGTCTGTTTCAAGTGTACAACGATTGATTAGCGAGATACGGACATGATATCCCTCCTGAGAGATTATTGCTTGAAAGATCTCATTTCTCAGATTCTCTGATGGATTTCGCCGGAGTTTCAAACGAGATCTTAATCCTATGCACTATTTTGTATGGAGTCAACTACAAAAGCAGTTTACTACAAAACAAGAATTCGTAATATTGAACATTTAAGACAACGCCTTCTTGAATGTTGGGACCGGCTTGATCAAAGACAGATATCCAGTGCCATTGGACAATGGAGAAGACGCCTACAAATGGTTGTACGGGCAAATGGCGGTCACATAGAGCATCATTTTTAATTTTGATTATTTTAAAGATCATTAATTAGGCCTAGTATTAATTTTACCGACATTCAGTTTCTGTATTTTGAAGTAATAAATTGTCTTCAAAAACCACATTTTTCGCATCATTGTGTATTGACCTCCATAAGATTTTAATTGAGCCTCAAAAACATAATGAAAAGTCCTGCTCATCTTTAAAGTCTACTCTTTCCAACAGTGTATTCATTATAAATTAATGTTATGTATTTCCGAAAATAAAGTATTTCTAATTTTGTGCCTTTTTTTTGGCCCACTGTGTATATGTTGAGACAGACTGAAATTACTTTTGCCTCCAGTTAATATCTTGACCACCCCTTGAGAACATTTCTTCCGGTCCGTATGAACATAAACACAGTGTGGTCAGCGCGTCTGGCCGCGAAACCAGGTGGCCCGGGTTCGAATCCCGGTCGGGGCAAGTTACCTGGTTGAGGTTTTTTCCGGGGTTTTTCCTCAACCAAATACGAGCAAATGCTGGGTAACTTTCGGTGCTGGACCCCGGACTCATTTCACCCGCATTATCACCTTCATTTCATTCAGACGGTAAATAACCTAGATGTTGATATAGCGTCGTAAAATAACCCAATTAAAAAAATAAAAATATATGGAGTCAACTACAAAAAGCAGTTTATTACGAAACAAGAATTCGTAATATTGAACATTTAAGACAACGCCTGCTTGAATGTTGAGACCGGCTTGATCAAAGACAGATATCCAGTGCTATTGGACAATGGAGAAGACGCCTACAAATGGTTGTGCGGGCAAATGGCGGTCACATAGAGTATCATTTTTAATTTTGATTAGATCATTAATTATTATTACTTATACCAACATTCAGTTTCTGTATTTTGACGTAATAAATTGTCTTCGAAAACCACATTTTTCACATCACGTAAGATTTTAATTGAGCCTCAAAAACATAATAAAAAGTCCTGCTCATCCTTAAAGTCTACTCTTTACAAAAGTGTATTGATTATATAAATATTTTTTAAACAAAATTATCTGCCCTCAATGAGGGTGACCATAAAGATCCAGAATAAATGCACTACAGAATAATTTAGAAAGACAGGAATTGTATAATAAAAAATCCAGAGAAATGCACCCAATAGAATCATCAATTGCCAAAATATAAATGATAATGTAATACTTGGATTTAATCCTTAAGAATATTCAACAATCGTTTTTGAATTTCAAAAAATTGAAGACCGAATGCTTTTAAAATATCACATGTGAATTTAGGAAGTGTGTCACGTGCACCAAACAAAAGACCAGAAACACTCCACTGACTAGTGGGAATGTTATGTACAGTATTTCCGAAAATAGAGTATTTCTAATTTTGTGCCTTTTTTGGCCCACTGTGTAGCCTATATCAGACGTCTCCAAAAGCCTTCTCGCGAGTAAGCCCCTGTACGGAACCGAAGCCAGTACGTAATGAGCGCGCTCCGCCTCACCTATCCCCACCTGTACTGTACTCAATGTTTATGCGCAAACGAAGAGCAGTGGTGGACTGCCATTATCATTGTGTTGGTCGGAGTGTTCCACCTTTTCACAATGCCTTCTAATCTTGGACGTAGTATATGAAAGGATGAAAGGGAAGAGAAATTTTTTTTGTGTTAGTGGGGAGAATGTGAAATGCTTAATTTGTTCGAAAATGTTTAAGGGTGTGTTAAAATTCAACATACAACGACAATACTCGACTCTTCACAAAGAATATCACACAATTAAAGGCATGTTTGATATATGAAAATAATTTATTTTGGGGCTATCAGTATAACTGTTGGTTATACATAATAATCAGTATATTACAATACGTTTACATTCAGTTCTGCATGACAAACATATAGTTCTTCGTTTAATTTTAGGTGAACTGCATAGGCCTACAAATATTTTGATAAATATAAAACAAGAAAATAAAAATAAAAATCACACACGTCTTTAAAAAAAAAAAAAAAAAAAAAGCTTCTTGCTAGCTATGTTTTAGCTTGGAATATTGGAAAATCAATGAAGCCCTTTACAGAAGCATCATTTACAAAATCGTGCATACAGGACGTTACTAAAATATTGCGTCCAGAACAAAGTCAAAGTTTAAGAAAATGAAATTGTTTGCAATTACAGTTCAGAGAAGGAATTTCAAGATTGTAAATGTAATTGAATCTGAAGTCGAAACCACAATTAACCAGTATGTAGCTTACTCATTTGTTTTGGACGAAAGCACAGATAGAAATGGCAAAGCTCACTTAGCCATTTTCATCCGAGGAGTTAATGAACATTTTACTGTGTCTGAATGTCTTCTAGATGTAATTACGAAATACAACTGGAGGAGATCTTTTCCAGGCACTGAAAGGCACCATAGAACAGAAGAGGTTGAATTTGCAATGGCTTGTGTCAATAGCAACAGAAGGGACTCCAGCTTCATAGGATGTCAAAATAATATACAATCGTATGATATTTCTTATTCTTTTGATGTTATTATTTGTAAACATGAGCAGACCGTTGCCGCGATCCCCCACTGATCGCTCCCATCTGTTGAGGTACGAGTCTCTTCCCCTTCTCTAGCCTTACAGCACACTGTGTTCGGCGGGCAGCATCGAATGACGATAAGCTTTTTTGGAGACCTCTGGTGTATATGTTGAGACAGACTGAAATTACTTTTGCCTCCAGTTAATATCTTGACCACCCCTTGAGAACAATTCTTCCGGTCCGTATGAACATAAACACAGTGTGTGTTTGTCAAACATCTTCACATATTTCAACACAAAAAGGGGGAATTTAAGGGTACAGTACTACAGGTAATGAATGTTTGGACATCAATTTCATTCTACTTGGTAGGTTTAACAGTTGGTACCTAAAGTGAAATGATGGTGTGAAGATGGGGTAAAAAAAAAAAGCAAAGTAAGTGCGTCTTCTCGTTTTGTGGAATACCGTAGCCATGGGTTTTATTTAAGTCAAAATGATATTGTTACAGACAAGAGTTCTTCAATGAAATCTGAAAATATTAAACTTGTATGTTTCACTGATTTGGAGTTAACAGTAACTTTGGGGCTGAGAAAAACTGTATATGTGAGCTCCAAACCTGTTGGCCACTTCTCTCACTCTGAGTTTCACTGTTTCACCGAAGGAACTCTAGAGAATTTTTGAAGTTCCCCAAAGCCTACTGCATTTTTTTACGTTACTACTCAGGTGGTATAAAAGTATTACTGTTAAGAAAAATTGTGCGAGAAATTTTGGACATATCATTAGAAAGTAAAGCATTAGGGAAGAAAATTATATATGTACTAGTGGCTTGTCCAGCAAATGCTGCAAACTAAGTAAATTAGACGTTCAAATAAAAATTTTTCAGATTTATTTTCTATGAAGAATACCAGACATTTTGAAAGTTATTTGCTTCCATAATAACGAAACATACTCCCTATGAATGCTTTTTTTATGCCAAATACTTCTTCTTGAACCTATCCACCTTCAGTTTTTCAGTTTCAACGCGAAAACGCAAGTAACAATGTCAGGACGATCAGTGGGTTTTTCATGTGGGAGTAAAGCAATAGCTATTTCAGGTCATTGTGGATTGTAGGCGAAAGTTAAAAAAATGTCAGGTTTGCAATGCTTTCGAACAATAGACATAGCATCTTGGTATAGCTGCTGCATGGAGAGCTTGAAATGTAGAGGGTAAAATCATTTCATCCTACTAAGAGATCTTGCTGAAATGATCGGGAGACTACAAAATTTTCTAGGTCTCTTATTTTATCAGTAAGTAATACCTTTTGGTATTTCCTTAGGAACTGTAATTTTTGCGCTCTCTAGAGCCAATAATAAAGAGAATGACGCATATAAATATCTACACCACACCGCCACTAAGTATATGAAAAAGACCCAACCCCACTTGATTAATAACCATACAAATATTTCATTTTTAATAACAATATTATTATCTTACTTAAGTTTTGTAATTATATACTACATAGCCGCCATTGAGTAAATTATAGAAATGAAGATCTAATTTCACATATTCTCTACATCTACTTATATAACCCCAAAAGTTTCACTTTCATATCATCAATATAGTATTAATACGTATAATTAATGAAAAATAGCTGCATCATGGCATTAATTATAATAATATTTAATTTCTAATGGTAATAATGTCATCAAACCTTCTCAATTTTTGTAGATTTTAATATCCAATACACAGCTGTACTCATAAATTTACACACCGCAGAATCAGACCTGTAAATTATTTTTAGTAAGCCTGGAAGTTTTTAAAAACCAATTGAATTTGAGCCCTAAATATGTCAGCAATCCTGCAGGTCATGGCCTTCGTGTAATAGCCTGTCGTTTATTGTGGGCTAGTGTGTGTTTTGTTTTATTCTGAAATGATGCAATTAGTTCTCAAAACTGACGAAAGATGGATTTTGGAAAATATGAAAATTATGTAGGAAAACTAACGCTTCACTGAAAGTTACTATTTTTCTGAAAAACTTCGGGTTCCAAGCTTCAAAATGAGGGGTCACTTATTAAAATCCGTTCAGCCGCTTTCCCGTAATTTCCATTACCAGTTCAAATTATATAATATATAGATGCCTAAGCTTTCGAAGCCACAAATCAGTTTCGCGTCCAATGAATTACTAAGCTTTGTATTTATTATGACAAGTAGGTACCGTCAATATAAATCCTATGCGTGGCATATTGTGCTAATGCTAAAAAATAAATCGCTCTCGTCACATGTGTCCTTGACACACATTGCATTTCACAACACATTTGCAACTTCGCGATTGACTTAAAGGCGTCCCACGACATAGTTCGCATAATTTCAACTAGCAGTGCATAAAAATTGAAGACATGTTTTCTAATAGTCTCATATAATAACAATTCACAATGATAATGATTCAAGAAGAGGCCAAGCCTCTATTTAACTCGTGGACTTAAAGCAGCAAATTTTGGCAGTCACGAAAGAATCGTTCTCTTTATGAAGAGAAATGCCCACAAACGAAGTTACAGGTGGTAGATTTTCGGACTACGTGTCTCTGAATCCTTCATTAGCTCTAGCATTATCAAGATATTCTTTGTGACGTGAATTACCAAGGATGGGCAAAAATTGTCCGCCAAATTAAATTTAAATGTATTACTTCTAGTGTAACAAAAATTGCACTATTGTATTACTGTGTTATCATTAAACAATTACTTCTGTTTTTAAAGATTTATAATATGTTCAATTAAGTTTTATCCCAGATCACATATAGATTGCTCATTCCTATGTTAAAATCGGTTGCACTTTGAAGAGAACAACCGCCAGGATCGCCACCCGTCCACCGTAAACGAACACGAGATGGCAGTACAGTCGCTAATGCAATTCAAATGGGAGTTATGACGTGACTCCTTATGTAACAACTAGATGGCAGCATAGTAAACCTGACAACAGTTGTTACCGTCAAAGCCTATAACGCCGAGCAATGTGGATATATATGATGGTAGGGTGTTTTCAACAGTAATCTCACCAGAGGTTTTGATTTATGTACAGAAAATCAAAACTCGAATGGGATTTAATTGACTATTACACGATTAGACGAAATAAAGTACTCTAATACAATAAAATATTAATTGAATTACTAAAATTCTGTTTCACTAATGTTAGCTTCACCAAAATGTTTGAACAGAGCCGCCATTTTCAGTTGACTATCTATCAGGGAAGCAAATGACGATCGCAGAGCATGTTTTATAGTACCGTAAAGAATTTGCAGTTTGAAATGTTGGCAAACAAAGAAACAAATAGCAAATAGTAGGGAGGTGATAAAAACAGAAGAAAGTATATAAAGATTAGAAGAAATAAAGTACTCTAATTAATTAATTGACTTACTAAAATTCTCTTTCACTAAAGTTAGCTTTACCAAAACGTTTGAACGGAGCTGCCATTTTCAGTTGACCATTTATGCGGGAAACAAATGACGATCGCAAAGCACGTTTTATTGTACCGTAAAGAATTTTCAGTTTGAAATGTTGGCAAACAAAGAAAAAAATGGTAGGGAAATGATAAAAACAAACAAATGCTAGGAAAGTGATTAAAATAAACAAATGCTAGAGAAGTGATAAAATTGTAGCGATAAACAACCATGATTGGTTGAAAGACATCCTTTCGTACCGTTTTATTGGTCAAAATTAGTATGACGTAGTAAAGGTATAATAGTCACCAAAAATGTTTACATTACTTTAAAAAATTCAAGTCAGTTTTTCATTCCAGTGATTGTACATAATTTTTTTTAGCAAAATGCATACATAATTATAGTATCTGAATGTTTTTATATAAATTAAGCCCACAATTTCCATATCTGACATTGGTTTTGGTGACATTGTGCACAGCTTTCTTGTTGGCAACTAGAACTTGATTCGTCTTCACCGATCACTTTTGCATTATCTTTCTCATCGTCACTTTCTTTCTCAAACTCCGCCGGTAAATCAGTTTTCAATATCACTATAATCTCACTTTCACACAAAACATTAGGTCTACTATTATCCACAAAACAACTCATGTTTATGTTCTGTATACCTGAATAAAAATAGATTTGAATAAACACCAAGCTTCCACACTGTAAGAAACTGGTAAAATGAAGAATTGCAACAATCAATCAACGACTTTAACGGCATCGAAAATAGTTACAACAGGGAACAAAAATCACAGAATTCAAACTTGAAAATGTTAAAAAATTTAGGTAACATGAAATATCAAGAATGGGTGAAATCAGCCCACCAACAAATACTTCAATTATTAGTCAGTTATATTTAAAATCTAAAACAGAACAAATGTGTACACCAGAGGTCTGCATCGGACGTTTTCGCTCGAGCGCCAAGCAGTTCATAGCATAATCCGATAGGTAGCGCACATGCATGATGGGTAAAATTGTCACGAGCGATAAATCCTCGAACGGTATAAGCCGAGCGTTAGACATTCGTTCTTGTTAAGTGATGAACTGTGTAGTAACATCATAGATGTTTATCATTTCAAAACTTTGCAGTGTTTAACTAACCTTTCCATAGTACAACTACAAAACTTGCTTTAAAATGTAATATAAATGTTGTAGGTAAATGTTTTTTTTTTTTTTCCACACAGGTGTGATTTTGTTTTTGCCACATCTGATAGATGTTATTGGATGTAAATGTAATTATTATAAACGGAGAACACAATCACGATAATGCAAGAACTGTATCAAGTTTTCTAGTAATAATAATAATAATAATAATAATAATAATAATAATAATAATAATAATAATAATAATAAATAATAATAATTAGTGTATCAATCTTTGCGTCTGTAACAGTTGTGCAGCATGATTATTCGTTTTATTATATTTTCTGTGACGTTATCTCTGTACTAATATTGTTATTAATCTATTGCTATATCAATAATATTTTGTAAAACGTTTCTACATTGTCGCAGTATATAGGCGGAACACTAAGTATGGACCTATCATATTATATATGTGGTAAATAAAATATTGAATAATTATTAATTAATAATAACTGAATATCGAAGTTTTTCATACTATTTTATTTATAACTTCATGTTCCTGTTTTGGTACGTTCCATTGACTGTTCCATTAAACGTTTGTCATAAACGCAGAAAATACTTATTTTTACCGTGTGAGTAAAACATATGTGTATCTTATCTGACGCCTTCCATACAAGATAAGACATGTCGGTGAGATGACCTTGTACTGTGCTTCTATTTATTACGAGCGTATCACGACCGATCGTATCTCACTCGAGGGTGCGACACTCGACCGAGTTCAAGCGAGCGATTTAACTCCAATGCAGCACTCTGGTGTACACTTATACTTTATCATGTTAGAGACAAATAGGGGGAGGGTGAAAACAGATTTCATATATCGCAAAAAAAATTAGATAATAAAAAGGGTGGGCAATTTTTTCCCAACCTGGGTAATGCTAGGGTTAACCGTGGTCAGAGAAGAAATTCTACCGGATATCCGAATACTAACCAACGACCGACTAGGAAGAATATTCTAATTGGCTGTGTCTGTAAGGAGTTGTTTATGTACTGTGATGTCATACTCATTTTCAGAGCTGTTACGAAATGTATAATTAAAATATTTTATCTACTCTTGCTACCGGTACGTATTTTTACACAGCAAAGTGTTATAAGAGTATATTGCGAAACAAAGATGGTAAGTGTATTCCTTATAAGAGAGTCAAGGAAAAGTTAGAAAGGACCCTACTTCGATTCTGTTAAGTACTTAACACATATGTATTGCATTCTATATTTTGCACGATCTTATTTTTAGAATTGCAAATAGTATATAATTTTTACAATATTTTTGCATTGGAAATACACAGCAATAATCACTGTCATTAAATGTACAGAAGTGGCAAAAAAAAACCGGACCGACCCTTGTAGCTGATTTCAAAGCCTTGTTCACTCCAGAGCACGATAGACTGGTAACTAAGACTTCCGAAGTTCGAATCCTGCCTGGGAAGGAAACTTTTTCTTGTTCCTTATTCAAATTTATTCCCAATACCTTCGATTGCAACGATATTTTACTACTTAATTAACTTATTATTCCCAGAACATAAATTTTACCAGCAATCGAAAAGTATTGGGAATAAATCTGAATAAGGAACAAAAAAAAAGTTTCCTTCCCAGGTAGGATTCTAACCACGAAAGTCTTAGTTACCAGTCTATCGTGCTCTGGAGTGAACAAGGCTCTGAAATCAGCTACAAGGGTCCGTCCGGTTTTTTTTTTGCTACTACTGTACGATATGATTTGTCTACTCACACTTTTATCTACTTTCTATCTTCATTTTATTATTTGTGTGTAATTATTACGGTTGATATAGGTAATTGATCACTGAATTCTATAATTTAATTCTTAATTGTAGTTTATAAATTAAATAAATAGATAAATGAACGAATATTACATAAAATGTTAACGAATCCACATTATACTGTACAGTGAAATGAAGTGCCCATTTCATTCATATTCTACGACTCTGTGTTTCGTAATCCCTTAATTTAGTGTAAGTAACATGACATGTTCTAACTGCAATAAACAAGTGAAGGTTAATTTGAACCACGTTGAAGATTGCGAAGGCTGTTGTAATAAGTATAGAGTTTCCATAGCAAATAACGAGGTGATCTATTTCTTCCATATGGAAGAAACTGCGCGTTATGCTTGAGCCAGCTGGTCTAGATCATTTCCATAGTACTGAATTTATACAAGGAATTTCCTCCGTCGCTTGGTAACCGAATTTAAGTGATGGAAATTCTAAAGGCCTCTCTTCAAATTCTACACTATATATATATATATATATATATATATATATATATATATATATATATATGTAATTTCAAGAAATAGTCTGCCCAGGCATCCTGGGTTGCCAAAAACACAGAATAACACACATATAAGAATAGTAATGATTACAGTAAGATAGATGAGCCAAATTTAAATGTGAACTAGGAGCTTAAGTTTAAGAAATAATAAATTTGTACATATATTTGTAACAATCACACACTAACGAATAGAAAAGGGGGGGGGGGTATTATGATATTCCGTATAAATGATTTTTCAGAATTGCCACAGACCCTTTAATGGTTGAAGTAATTATTTTTGGAATGATGTCATGGATTCCAAATGTTTTGATAATGTTTACAGTTGATCGTGGGATGGTGCCCCTCGCTCCGATCATTAAACCATGTACTTCCCAGGTGCCTTCCATCTGATATTTTTCTCGAAAATACGGAATAGTAGGCTCATAAATTTGTTGTTTTTCTTTGTTGACCTCGGATGGTTGGGTCTGGCTCATCTCAAATCTAACAGTTGGGTCCAGTATAAAGCCTTTACTATTAGTCTTGTCTAGAGCCACGATGTCCGCTCTTCTAATTCCGCCGCCTTCAGACGCAACGCAGTGCACCTCTTCATGGACCTCGAAGGATTTGTTTCTAAGGGCTTGTGCTATTAGTTTTCGGATGTTATGATGGCGTGAATTTCTCAGGAGTTCTCCATGCTGACAGGATCCTAGGACGTGTGCTAAGGTTTCAATCTCGTTGCAGTATCTGCAACGGAAACCGTCCAAGGATCTCCCATGAAGACTTCTCACTGGTGCTACGTTAGCATTCATCTTAATTGCGTCCCGCCATTCAGAGGAAGATAGACCCTCCTTAGAAAAAATCCATTTATTTCCGGGAGTATATTCTTGAAATAAAATAACACCTTTTCCTTTATGTGGAAGCGCACACCATTTGTCGTACTCTTGTTTCCTAAGATTTTGTCTTAGTTTATGGACATTGATGTTACTTATATCCAGATCTTCAGGTGGAATTTTTAACTTCCTGGAACATACTTTCTTTTCTGCTGCTATGTTCCTTGTAGAAACGACAAGAGGATTCGAGGTTCTCAATAATGTGTTGCAAATATTGAGATGCTGTAAATATGCTTCCCATTGAGCTTTGAAAAGGCTGAGACCCTTATATTTACGTTCGGTGTACAACATCGCGTCGGGCGTGTCTCCTGGCAAACATAAAATTTCCTTCACCGAACTTTTAATTAACTTATCCACATCTTCGAGAAACCGGTCAGAAAGCTGGTGAAGGGGAGCATTTTGAAGAGGATAAACAAGTATAGGCCAAATATACATATTTAAAACATTGAGTTTTTGTTCTGGTTTCAGAAGATAAGTAGATGTTAAAGCTTGGATCTTATTATTTAAATTATTGATTACTTTGGCAATGTCAAACTTAATTTCATCAGAAAAATTAATCCCAAGGTATTTGATTCGTTCATCTCCATCAATACTATTAACAATTGATCCTCCAAGATTCAATGTCGTACTACTTAATTTTCCTTTCTCGATAACGATGGTTTGAGTTTTAGATTCATTTAGACTTAATCCGATCTGCTGTAATGACCGTTTTGTCATGGTAAATATTTCAGATGCAGCAATTGTACTTTTAGCAACAAGTGCAATATCATCCGCAAATCCTAATGTTACTACATTATTTAGATCCGATACAAGGTCATATCCAAATTCTTCAGCCACACTAGGCTCGGATAATTCATCAAAAATGTGGTCTATGCTGAGATTAAAAAGCATTGGGGAAAGAGGAGCGCCTTGCATAACCCCTTGTTTAAACGGTATGGGTTTTGTTTTATGGATTCCAACCTCTATCTGGGTTTCATTTCCACACTGTAAATTTATAATTAAATCCTGTAATTTTTGGGGAAGGGCAGAATTGTGAATGACAGATTCCAAATGCCGATGTCCAACAGTATCATAAGCTTTATGCACATCAAGAAACAAGATGGTGACATCTTCTTTTTCGATTTTGGCCTTACGAAGAACTGAATTTAATATAGAGGCATTAATCTGTGCACCAGCAGTAGATACAAATCCTCGTTGGTTTTCATTAAATTCTACGTATTGTTGCATTCTTGAACAAAGACACCTCTCCAAAACTCTTCGAATTACTGAACAAATGGTTATAGGTCGATAATTATTTGGGTCCTTTTTTTCTCCACCTTTATATATAAGAACAGTTCTAGCTTTCCGAAAAAAATTAGGTACCCAATTGTGTGATAACATTTTAGTTCCTATTAATGCTAAAATTACTGCAACTTTTTCACATTTAATAGTTCGCATCAATATTTTATCTGGTCCTGCAGAAGTGTCAATCGAAATACCTTGCATAGCTTTAAGAATTTCTTCCTTACTAACAGTATCCAGAAATTTGTTGTTAATATCATCTTTGTCAACTTCAGTAATATGGTTCGGATAATTATCCAAGTGATGGTGGTTTACATTATTAAATTTATTATTGAACGTAGTTTCAATCTCATTTACCGGAATACTTAAAGGACATTTCTTTGGTTCAAATATTCGACGAACTGCTTTCTTTCTTTGGTTATAATATAGGAATTGTGTCACCTGGTAATTGTATTTTTCTAGTCTGACTTGCTTTTCTCGTTTGGATTTCCTTTGCGGATTTGTGGTTTCAGTATAGTGTCTATTATTATTTTTGAAGTCACCACGTCTGCGTGCTAGATAATACCGCGTGGCGGGGTGTTTGGGGCCTGGGAGAAAATGATGAGCAGTACCAAGAAAATCTTTGAAATCTTCCGTATATTTTTGAAAGTTTTCCTCGTCCATATTACTCTGAAAAATTTGAATCCACTCATCCAAATTTTGTTGAAACCCATGAACATCATTTTTGTCTGAAACATTCTCACTCTCGAGATTAGGGAGTGGTATCTCCGGTATATCAAGGGAAACATTCTGATTATTAGAATTATAACTAGAACATAGATTAGTACGAAATTCTTCCGGATGAGCTTTAGCAATATGCTGCTTAACACATATACATTTTTAACACATATACATTTTTAACACATATACATTTTTAACACATATACATTTTTAAAATACATTAAAGGTGATATGTTACAGTCATATGAACATTTATAAGTTTATTGAAGATGTTAGCCAGACATGTTTCGGAGATGCTTCTCCATCTTCAGTGACAAATTACATCGACGAAGTAGTTCGAACATGAGACTCACGGCAGACACCCTGCAGAGGAGCTAGCAGAGCAGTCAACATTTTGGGCAGTTAGTTGTACCACAGTCTACTATATACAGTCGCGAAGCTTGAAGTGATTTTTTGCAAATCTCGCGATAAAGCGCTCCAAGCGGTTAGCAACTAGAAACAATAGACTGTCCACGGTTGACTTTGGATTTAGAGTGGACTGAGTCGTATTTCCATCGAGTGCTAGGTCGTTGCGTATTTCGCATTGATGCTCGTGAAGAAAAGTCCTAACATCTATTTCTTATTTTACTTCTAGATGCAAAAAGTGGTTAATAAACAGCAGGAGGGAAGATCTAATGACAAAGAATGAAGTATATCTTTATAATAATATAAAGTTTTGCTCTCTTCATTTCGAAAACACACAATTTATGAATGAAAACAAAAATAAATTAATCTGGAATGCAGTTCCAACTTCATTTGACGTTTCAAATAAACCTGTTCTGTTATTACCTGCAGATGAGAAACAAAAGCTTTGCACTAATTCTACGTCTGTAGCAGCTGATTCCTTGAATAATTGTACATTTTCAGACAGCTTAGGTCTACTTTTTTTCAAAGGATATGTTTTTAATTATAGCTGTTAATTTTGTTGTTATTTTTATTTGTTACTTTGCTAGAGACGTAGAAAAAGTAAGTCTGTTACAATAAAATTTATTGATCACGTCTTATTTCCAATTCTGGTGTGATTATTATTGCTTAACCTCATCCCACTTTGTTAACTACGTAAGCCTACACTACAAGTACCGGTACACATAAGTTACTCCCATTAATTCATATTTCCATTATTATTGTTATTATATTATTGTTGTAAAGGGAAATGCAAATTAATATTTATTGGTTTCATAGTTAATTATCGCTATAATCTTGAATGAGTGAAGCTATTATAGTAAATTTCAGTTCGTCTTGCACAAACAAAAATAATATTAACCTATTTCTTGCAGGTATCTTCGAGTTTATGGTGGAATTTAATATACTTCATTAAAATAATAAATGAACTTTATCCATTTAATATTTCAATAATGGAAGGAAGGTGTTAATATTTCCAAAAGAACACGATAACGAAAGTGTAACATATTTTGTCATCTGCTAGGAGACATCTGTGATGATGAGGCGATAGTAGCGATCCTAATGGTGGGCAACTACCCATGTTTGCATTTTTACTACATATTGAGCTTCGCGACTGTATATAATAGACTGTGGTTGTACACTGACGTTCAACGATATCTGATCCGACTAATCGATAGTGATCGATAATTTGTTGGTGTAAATGTGGATTCTTTAGTTATTACTTCTATGAATAGATGGCGAAGATAATAGTCACTGTTGCCAATTGGAGATAAATATTCCCGCGTTATGGAATTCAATTTTTCATCCCAATCAACTGATTGAAAAATAACACTGGGTTTAGCTGCAAACCGCTTATATTGTCAATTATGATAATTAAGCTGCGGATTTTTAGGCACTAAAAACAGATGAAATAGGCAGGCAAAATAGGCATTCCAAATTCGAAAATAGGCATTTAAAAAGGCACTAACAATTTCTAATATTCTTAATAGCTAACACGACCATAGCGTAACATTATACACTACTTTCTACAGGAATGTCATTATGGCTGTGAATAACTAAATATTCGTCCAAATGTTGTAATGAAAACTGATGCCTGTTGTCTGTAAGAATGTTCTTAAATTGGGAGAAACTCCCTTCCACTTCACATGAAGTGATGGGGCAATACTTCAGCGATCCAATCTCAGCTGGGGACCAAACCAGTGGGAACACAGTAATGTCAATGTATTTTCCAATCAGTGCTTCTGATGACTTGCTTTGGCATATATCCACGGTATACTTCACGTATTACAGCAGAAAACTCAACTCCATATCCAATTCACAAATTCACAAAACGGATACACAGTTTAAAACAACTTCCCTAGTCAACTACCACAACGATTCATGTGGCTTTCGAAATACATTTCTTTTCTTATTGGTTGATTTCAAATTATTCGATTTCTCCGCGCTATGGTGGCAGTAAAACGTAATACACAGAATTATCGATAGTTCTATATCACTTCCCTCTGCTGGATAAAAAAAGAAACAAATTACTGGTTCAAAAAATATTGATGGAATGGTCAGTAAATTCAAGTATAATATATAATACGGATATTTAGGCAACTTTCAGGCATTTATGAGCAAATAGGCATTTACTAGTGAAATAGGCAATTATAGGCACTATAGAATTCGCATATAATACTCACACGGTCTTACTAATAAAAACTCTATATACAGACGTTTAACTGTCTTATACTTATACAATGAGTAGCTCGTTTATAAGTCGTGTGTAAATTCCTTACTAATAATAATCACTACATACGTCGTGTATAACAGTACAACTGTTACACAGCTACGTCATAGTTTCGTCATTACTTCGTTACGAAAGGTAATAGAATATCTGAGGTTCTCTTTTGCATCCGGCAGAGCGCTCTAGTGTGGCGTATTAAATATCGTTAGTACAACTGGCTCTAATCGATTACCACACTATATTTTGGTCAAAGAGTACAAGCTACAGCAATATTATTCTAATAATTCTATGGTCTTTGGTTTGTTCTTCTGTGGTTACAAGGTAACCATCATCATAAAATGACAGTCGATACGAACAGCTGTTAGAGGGGCGGCCATTTTTTCGCTATCTACAACGCTTAAACAAGGGGTTTCGTGTATATAACTACTGCAAAGCAATTCCCATTGTATAGTTACAGCCTGTTTATACGTCCATAGCTTATTCACGGTTTATTAGTAACGTTTTCTGTCTCAACTCTGCATAAGTCTCGTATAAAAACTAATCACGGTTTATTAGTAAGACTGACAATGTCTTAAAATGGATATGTAACCTAAAATCTTCCGCCCTCAGTTTAAGGATTAAAATAGGCATATAGGCATAAATCCGCAGCTTAATCTACATAATCATTTTCTCTGACACTTTTTTAACTGTTCCAAAAATGGTGCCACCTATTGAGAAAAAGCGGAACTATTTCAAAGTTTGTCAATTTTTTTTATATATTTGATTCTGACTTATCCCGTGGTTAGAAAGTTCGCTTACACGATCATAAAATCGTAGATCGCATACCTTTGAATGTCAGTGTATCGGCAGCAAACCTGCCTCACTTTCTCTATCTTCATACAAATCTCACAAGATCCGCTAGTGAACGAATAGGGGCCTATATTGTGGATCTTCTGTAGAGAAGCAGTAGATCTACGCCTATTTACTTTATAGCTGAGTTCCTGCTGAAAATAATAGCTAGAGCGGCAGAACAAAACACCTGAAATGTTACCGCAGTCACGGGGTATGGTTGAGCGGTTACAGAATTCCGTTACTCACATCATAGAACTAAATAAATGAGTCAACTTACATCACTGAAGCTTGAATGCTTCCTGCATTATGATGGAGTGGGAAGCATCTTCAGGTCCTCGGCTGCCTGACTTGACTGGAAAAAAATTATATTCATTAGATATTATTATACCGAGGATTGCCATGACAGTAGGCCTACTCATGTATTTTTGCGTTTCTAACGAAGAGTAATCGAATTAGACCACTTTTATTGTGCATATTGTTATCATGGCTTAGGTTACATGAGAGAACATTTGGGGAGCCTGATATCAAAGACGGACATACACCATTACTTACTTACTTACTTACTGGCTTTTAAGGAACCCGGAGTTTCATTGCCCTCACATAAACCCACCATCGGTCCCTATCCTGAGCAAGATTAATCCAGTTTCTATCATCATATCCCACCTCCCTCAAATCCATTTTAATATTATCTTCCCATCTAATGTTAATGTTTTAATGTTATGTTTTATTTAACGACGCTCGCAACTGCAGAGGTTATATCAGCGTCGCCGGATGTGCCGGAATTTTGTCCCGCAGGAGTTCTTTTACATGCCAGTAAATCTACTGACATGAGCCTGTCGCATTTAAGCACACTTAAATGCCATCGACCTGGCCCGGGATCGAACCCGCAACCTTGTGCATAGAAGGCCAGCTCTTCCCATCTACGTCTCGGCCTCCCCAAAGGTCTTTTTCCCTCCGGACTCCCAACTAACACTCTATATGCATTTCTGGATTCGCCCATACGTGCTACATGCCCTACCCATCTCAAACGTCTGGATTTAATGTTCCTAATTATATCAGGTGAAGAATACAAGGACATATAACATTTTTATCTAAATTGATTTAAGGATCAGTTTTTATAATATTTTTCGCGCTCATTCCAAATCTGTGGTCTGTTTATTTCGGAAAAAAAATATTTGCATGCTTTTGCGAGCTTTAACCCCTTCAGGCCTGATGTACATTATAGTGTAGTGTACATTGTTCCCTTTTTTCTTTTTTGGAAAGTCTTCGATACTTTTAAATGTTTTGAAAAATTCAATGTGATAGAAATAGAGAATATTATTTTTTAAACATTTCTACACGCGAATCAAAACTAAAATTTAAAATTTTGGGGCCCCAGGTGTCTAAATTGTCCGCAAATTTTGATTTTCTGGGAAGACTTGATTTGGGAATTTTTGATCCCCAGAATGATTATATGACCAGTTTTTTTTCAGTTGTTTTTAATATAAATTCAGGTCTGAAGGGATTAAAGTACGTTGTTACTTTCATAATCGCAGATCTCCATACATAGTTTATTTCAAAAGCGGACATGATCATTTCATCTAATCAGATTGCTGGAAATGGCTTAAAACTGTAATGGCGACCAGCTAATATTTACATTCTGACGAATTTGCATGTTTTAATGATTACATTTCATTTCATTTCGAAATTTTATTAAAATATAAGAATTTTGGGGATCTTTGAGTTCAATATGGAACGCAGTAGGTCTGAACTGACAAGAAAATGTCAATTTGGTCCTGAACAATGGAAAAGTGCTAAAGAAAAGCGATTGGAAATGAATCGTTCACCAATTCAAATTGGGGTCAAAAAAACCCAGAGAAACTTGCGGAGTTTCAGATGTTACTAAGTAAACACTTCGGAAGTCACCCTTTACATGAAATTGCAGAAAAATAAGAACTAAAAAGTGAAAGTGATATTAGAAGAATTGAATATCAATAGCATTCCAAATTTAATTTTAAATTCCAGTTAAATATTAGTTTTAGAATAAAATGATACCTAACTTCCATAGGGATTTATCATCATTATCCTGATTCTGGGTGTGTGTTTCAAAAATGAACACTTGCACCTTTGTTTGTTTCAAAAACGGACAAAAGTCAATCTTAGTTTCAAAATCAATTTTTAAATATGTTTTATGCTCGACCATGCCGAAATGAAGTAATTATACACCTGGTAGCAGACCTTTAATGCATGTCATTAAAGTACACCTACTCATTAAAGGTCAGGTCTTTCAGCCAATGACGACTCAGGTTACAACTGTTCAGCTAATGACAGGTCAGCTTCCTACCGTTATAAAACCGCAAGTATCGATTATTCTCGGATATGCAATCGAAAGAGAATTAGCGAAAAGTCACGGAGGCTGGAAATCCAATACTGTCGCAGAAGGTTATGTTCTGTTGCTATAATAATTAGCGTTAATTGTAAATAATATTCAAATAAATTCAATTTGTCATCTCGATTTCAGTCTAATTTAATTCCAATGTTATCTCTGTAGGTTCTTATGGCCTAGCAAGGTCAATGTGGACATCTGTTCCTCGGAAAAAATCAATACTTTCGCGTCTGCGCACATCTCACAACATAGGGACATTGCTCAAAAATTAATAATATCAAGTTAGAAATATGGTCGAGCATAAAAAGTCGTATAAAACTCGCCTATAATGGTAATTAAGAAGCTCGTATGAAAATTATGAAACTCGCTTGCGCTCGTTTCATAAATATCCATACTCACTTCTTAATTACCTTCATTATAGGCTCGTTGCATAATGTACTATTAAAGTGTTTTAAATTAATATTTTTAAGTGAATACCAGAATTATTTTATTAATGAAGTTACCAATATGACACACAAAAAATTGTATACTTTATTCTAGAAGTTAACATAATGAAACAAAAATATGGGTCTACTGACAAATAATGAAAATGGCTCATGTCCGTTACTGCTCACTTTCTCTCTTATAACGAATTACGCACACTTCAATCCCCCTCTTATTTATTCGCTCGTTTTCATACTCTCTCTCTCGCTATTATAATATTAATACTCGATCACAACACGATAACACGCTAGAAATTCCACTCCACACATCATATGTGTATTCCTCACTCTTCACTGTTGCTACTTCTCGTCACTGGAACTGTATACCGTCTGAAATCAAGGGCTGCCGAAACTTTGAAATCTTTTAAATCTAACTTAGCTACAACGAATTGTCAAACTAACTATTACGACTAGTGTTATATTGTGTTTCCACGTATTCACTACATTTTGATATTTTAGTGATATTTGTTTTATTTTATCTGCTTTTATTTCATTATTTTCCCCTATAATGACTATCATGTGAGGTCAGAAACTTGAAGTTTCGATTAGCATTTCCAGACGCCGCATTGTTGGACTTATTGTCTTCAATGAATCAATCAATAGCGAATGCTATTAGTCTGACATTCTGTACAATTTCAATGGCCAACTTGGAGAAGATGAAATGAAATACAATATGTTTTCAATAAGACATCGCTACAGTGCACAAAGCTGAGAGATCTCTACTACTTTCGACTGAGATTTTTGGAGAACGCATCATCACTAAACATATATGGCCCCCACGTTCCCCAGACTTGACATCACCAGACTTTTATCTATGAGTGGTAAGTAAAATTTTCAGTATATGGAGATCTCCTACACACACACTTGATGAACTACAAGCTCCAATAATCACGTACATATGGCGCATAGCAGTGGATATGTTTTAAAATATAATAAAACGAGTCCAGTCTTGTACTGATGTTCGTGGACATCATTTCCAATATTTATTACAAGATCACACAGCAACTTTCCGAACACCCCGTAGTGCTTCTTCCCGCTGACTAACCGGCTGTAGCTTTAGAGGTTCTATAATAAAGAACTACCCACTACTGTGAACTGATTCAGTTAACCTTTTTATTACATCATTCGTGAGGCCCTTGAATAATTTTATTGTAACTTGAGGTCTGGTAAGTTCTTGTATGTAAAAAGAATTCCTATATTTGACTCAGCAACGAAGGATTCTGGCTATGGATTTAAAGGTCAGGGCGTGAATCAGAATTCACGCACTCCACTTCCTGGAGGCAACGAGTTTCCTACGTGACACATCGCGTCACCATAATAACTTAGTGACAGCATCACTGTTCTTTCATGGTTTCAAATGGCCTTATAACTACAGATCGCGTGTTTAAAGTGAATTGTTTGATTATCAATTAGTCCACTGCGAAATGTTCACTGCAAAAATGTCCATCATCATTAGGGTTACCATGAGAAGGAATTCTATAGCAGGACATGGAATCTAAAATAAGAGGACATTTCTGAAAAAAGGAGAACTTTTTAAAAATTGGTAGGAACAAAATTAAAGATAAAAACAATGGTTCACCTTATTCAGTTTTATCACTAGTGCTGTATCAGTATTACATCTGTACCCTACTTATCGGTGGAGCCCACTTTGTGCACAAGAGCCTGAAGGGACCAACTTATATCTTGTAACAAATAACTATGGAACTGTTCACAGTACATGTCCTTGAAACAATATTTCACCGTGATGTTACCTCTGTCTGTCTCCGTTAGCATGCGATTTCGTTCTTTTGTCCATTGAGCAGATATTGGAGAAAATACTCTCTCAGCGCTCCCATTGTGACTTAAGATAGAGATATAGAATTGACATATTTTTAAGAGTTCTGAGAAAGTTTCAATGCTCGCAGAACTATTGAAATTGAAGAATTTGCACCGTTGTTTATCTAAACTTAAATCTTTGTCCAAATTAACTCGATTGGCATATCTTTGTACATTAAAGAATAAAACTGACAACAATGTCCGTCATGGTCCACTCTTCTTTAATCGTATAATAATAATAATAATAATAATAATAATAATAATAATAATAATAATAATAATAATAATAATAATAATAATAATAATTTATTTTAGCTGGCAGAGTTAAGGCCGTAAGGCCTTCTCTTCCACTCAACCAGCAAAAAGTATATATACATATGCATGAACTTACAAAGAATTCAACAATTTGATTTACATGAGAGTTACATGTATACAAGAGTTACATATTTACGAATTAAACAACAAAATACTGTGAACTGTTAATTAAACACTGAAATAAACTGTGTAGCAGAATTAAGCTAAAATACATAGAATGTTAATATATTTCAAATAATATTAGATAATAGAAAGAGATTATTATGAGACAATTTTGAAAATACAGCACTATCAGGATGATGTCGAAAGGAAGGAGTAACAATGTAGACAGTGATAGTTTAAATCAGTATGACTGGAGTGAAATGCTAATAAGGTTATCTTTTAAGCTGTTTTTAAAGGTGTTTATTGTCTTGCAGCCCCTAATACTTTGTGACAAGGAATTCCATTGACGCGAGGTGGATACTGTAAAAGATGATGAATAACGAGATGTTCTATGAGGAGGTATACTTAGCGTGCCACAGATAAGTGATCTGGTATTTACGTCGTAGTTAGAGTATAGATAAGAGAAACGAGACAAAAGGTAATTTGGTGTTGAGGTGTGCAGAATTCGAAAGTAAGATGATTATATTGACGCAGTAATCAATTAATAGAAATAATATTTAACAAATAACTTTCAAATCCGTAAAATAATTTTAAATACAGGTGCCATCGTGTTTGTAGATACAGCATGCGTTCTCAGGCCAGTTGGAGTTCAATACGACTCGCTGAATTAATTACAACTACTGTTTCTTGCCAAGTGACGCACTAGCCGCCACTGCATCGGACAAGGTCCGGTGTGCACCGGCCACATAGCTCACACCCACGCGTCACACCTCCAATATGACCGCACCTTCCGAATTGCTACTTTTCGGAAGTGACGATACCCCAATGGAATGAATGGAGAGAATAGTGGGTGGCAGAAGCTGTACAAGGAATCCCTGCTACGTCACCAGTCTAGACATCTTGTTTCTAGGCAACGATCTGGAAGGATAGAGAGTTATAGGCCTACCTCCCCTATCTTTCCATTTACAACTTTCTTCCCGGACGATTTCTTCGGGCAGAAACAAGGTTAGGTAGACCTATGCTGCGTCAACCCTGGCAAAACTGTGCGCTACCAAGTTCACACATGCTATGTTTTAGGAGTATTGCAAATATTCAAATACTTTATCGCGTTACGAATAATATTACTGTCCGCAGTTCATTTTTTAACTGCAATTGAAGACAGAATACATTGATGAACGGATGGGACTATTTCATATAATGTATCCCTATACTAAAATAAAACAATTTATAATATTGTTACTGAATTTGGTATTCCCAAGAAACTAATTCGATTAATTAAAATGTATCTCAGTGAAACGTACAGCAGAGTCCGTATAGGTCAGTTTCAATTCACTGTGGGCTAAAGCAAGGAGATGCACTATCACCTTTACTTTTTTAACTCCGCTCTAGAATATGCCATTAGGAAAGTCCAGGATAACAGAGAGGGTTACACCAGCTGCTTGTTTATGCGGATGACGTGAATATGTCAGGAGAAAATCCACAAACTATTAGGGAAAACACGGGAATTTTACTTGAAGCAAGTACAGCGATTGGGTTGGAAGTAAATCCCAAAAAGATGAAGCATATGGTTATACCTCATGACCAGAACATTGTACGAAATGGAAATATAAAAATTGGAAATTTATTCTCCGAAGAGGTGGAAAAATTGAAATATCTTGGAGCAACAGTAACAAATATAAATGACACTCGGGGGAGGGAGGGAGGGAGGAGCTAAACGCAGAATAAATATAAGAAACGTCTTTTATTATTCGGTTGAGAAGCTTTTGTCAACTAGTCTGCTGTCAAAAAATTTGAAAGTTATAATTTATAAAACAGTTATATTACCGGTTGTTCTGTATGGTTTGAAATTTGGACTCTCACTTTGAGAGAGGAACATAGGTTAAGGATGTTTGAGAATAAGGTTCTTAGGAAAATATTTGGGGCTAAGAGGGATGAAGTTACAGAAGTATGGAGAAAGTTACACAACGCAGAACTGCACGCATTGTATTCTTCACCTGACATAATTAGGAACATTAAATCCAGACATTTGAGATGGGCAGGGCATGTAGCACGTATGGGCGAATCCAGAAACGCATATAGAGTGTTAGTTGGGAGGCAGGAGGGAATAAGACCTTTGGGGAGGCCGAGACGTAGATGGGAGGATAATATTAATATGGATTTGAGGGATGTGGTATGTGATGGTAGGGACTGGATTAATCTTGCTCAGGATAGGGACCAATGGCGGGCTTATGTGAGGGCGGCAATGAACCTCCGGGTTCTTTAAAAGCCATATGTAAGTAAGTATTATTATTATTATTATTATTATTATTATTATTATGCTATTATTATCATCATCAATTGTGGCTGGGCTGGAGCCACGTTTCAAAGGCTCTCATATCTAGGGTTACCATCCGTCCGGCGAAAGCAGGACATGTCCTCTTTTTTAATCATTTTATCCTGTCCGGTAGGCATTAAAAAAATTGAAATGTCCGGCATTTCACATTTCAGCTAGAATTAATATGAATATTGAATAATGTGCGATATTATGCATAGAATATCTAAAGAAATAGTGAAAACCTATGAAAGAATTTAACTGCTTTCAATGGTTGAAGCTGGAGCACATAAAAACATAAAATATGATGACCTATTGACATGCATTCAATTCTTACACTCTAAAAATGTCACTATTGATGATGCTAAGCTACTTTATCAATTTTAGTCTGCAATGAACAAAGATATGTCAAGTTAATTTTGACAAAGATTTAAGTTTAAATAAACAATGGTGCAAATTCTTCAATTCCAATAGTTCTGCGAGCACTGAAACTTTCTCAGAACTCTTAAAAATATGTCAATTCTATTTATTTATCCCGAGTCACAATGGAAGTGCAGAGAGAGTATTTCCCTAATATCTGCACAATGGCCAAAAGAACGAAATCGCATGCTAACGGAGACAGTCAGAGGTATCATCATGGTGAAATATAATTTCAAGGACATGTCCTGTGAACAGTTCCATAGTTATTTGTTACAAGATATAAGTTTGTCTCTTCAGGCCCTTGTGCACAAAGTGAGCTTCACAGATGTAATACTGATCCAGCAACTAGTGAGAAAACTAAGGTGAGCCATTGTTTTTATCTTTAATTTTGTTCATACAAATTTTTAAAAAGTCCTCCTTTTTCAGCAATGTCCTCTTATTTTAGTTTCCATGTCCTCCTATAGAATTTCTTCTCATGGTAACCCTACTCATATCAGGCAGTGTCACAATTGCTCTCGAAGCTCTACTAATTCCAGTGGCTCCGAGCAGACCGGTCACGTCCATCAGATGTCGCTGTGTGACGTCATTCCAATTGACATCGCAGGTATCCTATTACCGCCAGCTGCCTCACACGTGCGATAAATCCTTGGAAAACATTGTACATGTAGTGCAGACACCTCATGGTTTCCAGCTACAGATTTATCTATGTTTAGCAATGCGAGGATGGGACAGATTCCTGCGAGTAAGTTTGTTTTTCGCGGAAATGCGAGTATACAGTTCCCCTGATAGCGAAATGGCAATTTATGTAACAAGTTGCGAAATGTGAGTGTTTTACGCACGAGAAGTGAAGTTTGTCCGCTTCGCTTCGCCTCGGTGAACGTACTTTTCGCACGTGCTCCTTAGAAGATTATTTTAGACATCCGGTGAGGCAGAGATTAGGTTACATAGGAACATTGTCCGCTTTAGTTTTTTTCATTCCAGACAGACACACAGACAGAACAAGAAATTAAACTTCCATTCAGTTCAGCGATGAAGCCAATTTTTACATTAATGGCAAAGGCAATAAGCAAAGTTGGTTCTATTGGAGCGATACCAACCGCAAATGTATGGATCCGTGCAAAATGTGGGAGGGAGGAGGAATTAGAAAGCTGATGGTTTTGTGTGGCATAGTGTTCTTACTTACTTACTGGCTTTTAAGGAACCCGTAGGTTCATTGCCGCCCTCACATAAGCCCGCCATTGGTCCCTATCCTGAGCAAGATTGATCCAGTCTCTATCATCATATCCCACCTCCCTCAAATCCATTTTAATATTATATTTCCATCTACGTCTCGGCCTCCCCAAAGGTCTTTTTCCCTCCGGCCTCCCAATTAACACTCTATATGCATTTCTGGATTCGCCCATACGTGCTACATGTCCTGCCCATCTCAATGTTCTAATAGTGTTCTAATAGATAAAAATGTAGAAGGGGGAATTTCTGTTTGACATAATCCTACTACTAATTTTAATTTGTTTTTTTTTTTCTTAAGTACCGGTATTTATATTAATTGTAACATAACAACAACAACAACAACAAATGGTTTTTAAAAAAACCCGCAGGTTCATTGCCGCCCTCACATAAGCCCGCCATCGGTCCCTATCCTGTACAAGATTAATCCAGTCTCTACCATCATATCCCACCTCCTCAAATCCATTTTAATATTATCTTCCCATCTACGTCTCGGCCTCCCCAAAGATCTTTTTCCCTCCGGCCTCCCAACTAACACTCTATATGCATTTTTATGGATTCACCCATACGTACTACATGCCCTGTCCATCTCAAACGTCTGGATTTAAGGTTCCTAATTATGTCAGGTGAAGAATACAATGCGTGCAGTTCTGTGTTGTGTAACTTTCTCCATTCTCCTGTAACTTCTTTCCTTTTAGCCCCAAATATAATTGTAACATATTCGGTTTTATTTATTTATTTATTTATTTACTTATGTATTTATTTATTTATTTTCATTAGTAGAGTTAAGGTCATAAGGTCTTCACTTGCACTCAACTAGTATAAGAACAATAGCAAATGCTTATAAAAGTTATGTATTATTATTATTATTATTATTATTATTATTCATAATTAGACAAGTATTTTTAGAGACGTAAGATTTTTTTCTGCTAAACAGTATGGTTTCCGAAGAGATATGTATAGAATTCCTACTATGGAGACTGTGGTTAGCAATATCGTGTTGGCTTTTGAAAGTAAATCATTTGTATTTCTCACAATGTTAGACTTGTCCTTCCAAGATCTACCATACTGACTAGATATAAACTCGAAAGTTGAGACGAGAGTCCACGATGAACCCTCGGTTTTCAGCGTAAAATTCCAGGGACTCATCGGGACTCGAACTCTACCCCTTTGCACGGGACACAAAAGAGTTTCGAGAAATGTATACATCTGCGATAGACGGTGCAGTACAGTATCGGCATAAAGTTTAAAGACACTCATCCAAAATAGATAATCAGGTACGGGACTTAAACTTCTCGTTAATATCCACATTTTACTGTTGGACCTGAAAGTACAGTAGAAATTATACTTTTTAGTAAATGACAAGGATCTCTAGCTCTATCTATTCAAACTTTATGGTACTGTTTATCATTTAATGCACGCTTAAAAGTGTCATTTATGTATAACAAAAAAAGATTATAACTTGAAAACGGCTTTAGCTAGGTTTCTGAAGTTTTTATACAAGCAGATCTACCAGGTACACTGACGTTCAAAGGTATCCACACTACGATTTTATGATCGTGTAAGCGAACTTTCTAACCACGGGATAAATCAGAACCAAAGATATGAAAACTTGACAAACTTTGAAATAGTTCCGCTAGTTCTCAACAGGTGGCACCATTATTGGGACAGTTAAAAAGTGTCACAGAAAATGATTATGTAGATTAAGCATAAATTAGTACCACAATTGACGATATCAGCGGTTTCCAGCTAACCCCAGTCTTGTTTCACAATCAGTTGAAAGGGATGAAAAATTGAATTCCATAATGCGGGAATATTTATCTACAATAGGCAACAGTGACTATTATCATCGCCATCTATTCATAGAAGTAATAATTAAAGAATCCACACTTACACCAACAAATTATCGATCGCTATCGATTAGTCGGATGAGATAACTTTGAACGTCAGTGTACCAGTTAGACAGTTATTGCTAAAACCCGTAAAAAAGGGTGTTAAAATTTGAGGAGGGGGGGGGTTCAATATTTGATAAATTTAGTCAAAAAGGAGATAAAATGTAGCAAGACGAAACAATGTTTTGAATTCTCCTCCAGTGCTGCCTAAATCGTCATAACATCTCTCCTTGTGTCAGAGCAGTGTACTAGAAGGCTTTGGTCCATGACCGGTCATAGGAAGGAAAATTAAAAATAATTTTTATTCTTGCTAAATTTTTATCCTTTTTCACTAAATTTAGCAAATATTCGAACCCTAAAATTGTAACACAATTTTATGAGTTTCAGCAAAAACGGATTGATTGCTACTTGGTAGATCTGTTTGTATAAAAAAATTAATAAACATACTTCAATCCATTTTAAAGTTATATATATTTTTTGTTGTATATAAATTACGTTTTTAAAGAGTGCCTTATATTATAAACAATACAATACAATTTTAATGTATAGAGCTAGAGACCCCTGGTTTTTACTAAAAAGTAGTATTTCTACTGTACATTCAGGTCAAAAAATAAAATGTGTATGTTAGCACAAAGTTTAAGGCCTGTAACTCATTATCTGTTTTGAAAAGGGTCCTTAATCTTTTTGCCGACACTGTAACTCCAGGTTAAGGCTGGTTCACAATAAACCGGAAATGAGAATCGGAACGAAAACGGTAAAATTGTTAAAATGTATACATTTAAATGTGAGCATTCACAATTAACGAAAAGCTTGCTGGAGCCCGGGATCGGGAACGGAGAGTTGGCCAAGTTTCAACTTTGGCGTTCACGTTTCCGATCACAGCCCACTAGATTCATTCTATTGCCATCTAAAAGCTATTTTGTCGTCGTATATTTTGTAGCAAGAAGACCGTGACATAACCTATGCATTATTTTGTTCTGTGCTGTGCATCATGGAGCAAGTTCTATTTGATGAGATTCTAATATTTAGTGTTGAGGAAAATCCTCACGTTTACGATAAGCGGCGCGCCTCGTATAAAGATGAGAAAATGAGGGAGAATACGTGGCTTTCAATAGCTGCATATTTGAACACCGATCGTAAGTGAATCATATTTTATTACTGTATTGGTTGTATTATACACTACATATTGATGCTTCAATTCAATAACTACTGTTGTGTTCATTTTTGTTCTATTACAAATGTTTCTTCTCTAATTATTTTACGTTATTGTAGACTTAAAATAGGTTGTGATAATAAAGATGCATGGGCATATTTATAGTAACGTACCTAATGAAATGTTTCAGTTGAAATTTCGAAGTTGATTAACCTGTGTTTATGTTGGCTGCCTTGTACTCATGAGAGAACGCCATTGGTCAGAACATCAGAATGCGTAATATCGATTTTACATATCGTTATTGACATGCATATCGATATGCATAGTCGTCTACGTTCTCGGTTTATTGTGAATCAAAAATTTTCATATTCACGTCCTCTGCTTCTCGTTTTCATTCTGGTTGTCGTTCCCGATTTATTGTGAACCAGCCTTTACTGTGTTGACAATAGACAATACCGCAAGCACAATGTGCTTGGAAAGGAGGAGCGAGCGATGTTTTACATCTACTTCGAAGTTATAGTGCAAAAACTATCAAATACAGTTGAAATATGGCTACGTTGGCAAGACCGGCTAAGAGTTGAGCTGTCTATAAGAACAGATAGTGTTTGCCGTTTGTATAAGGCGTGAAAATGAAATACTGTGAGAAGAAGTACTCACGTGCGAGGGCAATGCGTCTTCATGATTGCTACGGGTGATGAATAGAAATGGTCGATAATGGCTGACTACCGCGTTGTGTGATTTATGCCGCCGATAGGCACGAAGCGTTCCGCGCTGCTCATCGGTGCCGTGGTCGTCTCCAGGCGGTCCACTTTTTAATTGTCTTGCAAGCCACACGCAGTTACACGCAGTAGAACCGATCATTACGAGGCTGCACAAGACACTGATAACACAGTTGAGGCATCTCCTGCACATCCATCTTCAAAGTAATCTCTCCATGCTCGATGCACTTCTATAGCTTAGTAGCCTTGCATCTCTTTCTACCTACCAATAGGGGCATTTTTCCTGTTCATTTTAATACAGGGTGGGGCATAGTAACCAAGTGTTTTTAAAATAATCATAAAACAGTTTTTGTTTTCAATACATTTTATTCGTAGAAAAACGTTTGTGAGAACATACCATTTCATATATATTTTGATGTACCGAAGTACATATGATATTTCCATGCAGATATTCTGCGTCATCATATGATGAAAGAGTGATGGAACAGAGAAAAATTTTCTCCTGCGCCGGGATTTGAACCCGGGTTTTCAGCTCTACGTGCTGATGCTTTAACCACTAAGCCACGCCGGATACAACCCCGACGCCGGTCAGAATCGTCTCAGATTAAGCTCCATCTCTTGGGTTCCCTCTAGTGGCCGCCCTCTCCACTACGTCATAGATGTCTATGAACGCAGGACCGAAGTCCATACATGTGTTGAGGCGCCGGAGAGAATTTTTCTCCGTTCCATCACTCTTTCATCATATGTTGACGCAGAATATCTGCATGGAAATATCATATGTACTTCGGTACATCAAAATATATATGATATGCGTAATAAATCACTTTGTGATTTAAGACGGCGCCCATACCGTCGGATCCCGGCCAACCAGTCACTCATTCGAGTGCACCTCAACACATGTATGGACTTCGGTCCTGCGTTCATAGACATCTATGACGTAGTGGAGAGGGCGGCCACTAGAGGGAACCCAAGAGATGGAGCTTAATCTGAGACGATTCTGACCGGCGTCGGGGTTGTATCCGGCGTGGCTTAGTGGATAAAGCATCAGCACGTAGAGCTGAAAACCCGGGTTCAAATCCCGGCGCCGGAGAGAATTTTTCTCCGTTCCATCACTCTTTCATCATACCATTTCAATTATGAGCGGAAAATTACATCTGGCATGTGATGTCCGTCTGCGTTGACGCATTGTTTAAGGCGCTGACGAAAATTCACCTATTCTTTCCAGGGGATCTCTGTTGATTTGGGTGATGTGTTGACGTACTGTGTCCTTTAATTCATATAATATTCGGGGCTTATCCCCGTAAACACGTGCCTTTAGGTACCCACATAGAAAAAATCACGTGGACAGGTCAAGGGACCGAGGGAGCCATGGAACATCACCAAATCTCGAAATGAGACGATTGGAAAACAGGAGGCAAAGAACTGCCATTGTCGCTCTGGAGATATGCGGCGTGGCCCCATCTTGCTGAAACTATCTATCTTGTATGGGTGTAAATGTAAATTGCCTTGCAAAATCCGTCTTCCCGTACGATTGCTGATTCCAAGAGCAGCTGAATGTCTTCGAGCAGAGCGGCCTGGACTGCGCAGTATTGCTTATCTGACTGAAAATTTTCTGGAGTACGCTCTCTGTGTTGGGGGCCGTGCGATTTATTCTTCAGTATTGCTCCTTTTTTTTTAACATTTTTTAACCCAACATAAGATTGTGTCACGCACGGGAACAGAATCAATGCGATCAATATTGAATCTGTAGCAAAACTCACGCCGTATCGCGGTCACCGACTCGCCATTCCTAACAAAACAATCATACGCAAACATGCGTCCACTGCTCCATGATGCCGACTGCAGGTGAAATGCTATGAGCCACGGAATAGAATGTCACATGCCGCACGTCTCTCCCTTTCATAATGACCGAGTAGAAGCCATTCCAAAAACACTTGGTTCCCATGCCCCACCCTGTACTTTTCCCCTAATTCTGGGTTTTCAAAATTATGTATCCACTTCTTGTATGTTGCATTTTTAAGTCTACTTCATTTATAATTTTAGTTCTTGATTTAATATATGAAGAGTCCATTTCCAAATGGCTCCTATTGGACAAAAAATTCGATTTTGAGTTGCTTATTTTTTCAGACACCCCCAATAGTACATTATGCAACGAGCCTATAACGGTAGTAATTAAGACGCGAGTATGTTTATGAAACGAGCGCAAGCGAGTTTCATAATTTTCATACGAGCGTCTTAATTACCATTATAGGCAAGTTTCATACGACTTTTTATGCTCGACCATATTTCTAACTTGAAATTATTCATAAATATTCATGTTATTCTTATCTGACTGGGGAGCGGAACTGACCTTGTGCAATATCTCGTAAATTGTGAGATGTGCGCAGACGCGAAAGTATTCATTTTTTTCCGAGAAAGAAATGTCATTGACCTTTATATAATCTAGAGAGTAAAATGAACAGTAATCTTGATATAACGTTGAAATTGGCTTAGACATTGAAAAACGAGATGACAAATTGAATTTATTTGAATATTATTTACAATTAACGCTAATTATTATAGTAACAGAACATAACCTTCTGCGACAGTATTGGATTTCCAGCCTCCGTGACGTTTCGCTAGTTGTCTTTCGATTGCATATCCGAGAATAATCGATACTTGCGCTTTCATATTGCTACAATGATGTTTTCTGACTGGTGGAAACCTGAACTTTAATGAATAGGTGTACTTTAATGAGGTCCATTAAAGGGCTGCTACCAGGTGTATAATTACTAAATTTGGGCATGGTCGAGCATAAAAAGTATTTAATTTGTACTATCCAAGGAAAAATTAACAAATTCCTCCCAATAGTTAAGAGAAATAGCTGTAAACAGACACAGGCAGTATGCCAGTATGTCCTCGATAGAATATGTGCAATAAAAGGCTATTTCAGTGAAAGTCTTGAAGTCGGTTTTTGACAGCTTCATAATACTGTACTTTCGCTTTACAGTTCATACTATGAGAAACTAAGAACGTAAACCAAGGAAAAAACATCGTATATGACACGAGCGGACTGCATACAATGAAGTGAAGAATTTGGTATGATGGATCGCTGGCAAACTACGATAACTTGTCACTTACAAGGAATTTAATTTGCATAAAATACTCAGAGACCTCCAACTTTCATTTACAAGCACACAATTTAGATAAGCTATTTTAAAATTAAACCATATTATCACACAAATTGCTCCACCTGCTGATACTAAACACGTTTGCGTAATGTTCGCTATCCGCCAGTTGCTCAACTCTGGTGCCAGTAGTTTCAACTTTCTTGGCGCGTTTCACTAGGCAAAACATGCAAAATTTATAACTTGACTTCATTTACACATACCTAACGGACAAAAGACATTAAACACTGCATCTGTGGCTTATTTCATCTACACTAACTTCCAATAACACGACGTAGAATTAGACTAAATTATATGAATTACCATAAGACGGTGCCACAAAGGTTTTGACTTTACCAATACGTTTACGAGCAAACCATAACGTTAATCTTCTTCTTCTTCTTTATCTTCTTCTTCTTCTTTATCTTCTTCTTCTTCTTCTTCTTCTTCTTCTTCACTTCATGGTATGGGCAATTGCCCGTTCCGGCTTCAAAGGTCGTTCTATCTTTTCATCGGTCGTCCCCGATCTCTTCGTCCTTTTGGTTTATAATTTATTTCTTTCTTAGGAAGTCTGTAGTCGTCCATTCTCTCTACAAGTAATTTCCAATCTTGTCTGTAATTGTCTATTTTATCAATAAGTGGGTATACTCCTAGTTCCTGCCTAATATCTTCATTTCTAATTCTATCTAATCTCGTGCATCCTTTTACTTTCCGCAAGAATCTCATCTCTGCCGCTTGTATTTTACTAACATCAGGTTTTGTTGTAACCCAACTTTCACTTCCATATAAAAGAGCAGGGACTGCCATTACATTGTAGAATTTCATTTTTGTTTCCTTTCTGCTTTTATTCTTCAAAGTTCTATTAATTGTGCCACATACTGTCTGGAATAATTGTAATTTTATTTTTATATCATTATCAATAACAATAACGTTAATTTATGTAGGAAAAATCAGAACATCGAGTGGTATTTAACTGGGATATTTTGAGAATATAAAAATAAGAAATGGAATACAGGGTGGGTTAAAAGTCGTTTTTCCCAAACACTTCCTTACATTTAATTACATTCCTTTACAGATTTCGTTCAAAATGAAGGCCCTGTTTCTCGATATACAATTCACAACATTTAGACACTGATTTACAGAAGGCAGAACATAACTCACGATTTTCATCGATTTTCACGAATGACTGTTCGATCTTGTCGCAAAAACATCACTTTTCAGGATACCTCACAGCGAAAAATCACATGGTGTCAGGTCACACGATCTGGATGGCCATTCTGTTGTCCCACGACGGCCAATCCATTCATGGAATTGCGATTCATTGCAAGAAAGTAGCAGTTACTGCAGAGACACTAACCCAATACAATAAGACAAAACAACAACAATAACAAGACAATGTCACACCGGAAAAACAGTTGAAACACGAACATGGTTGTCTATCCACCACTTATTACAGTAGCTATTCTTTTAGTGTGTAAAAGTATGAAACCTAAGAACAAGTATTGGGGAAAGCGACTATTGACCCACCTTACTTACTTACTGGCTTTCAAGGAACCCGGAGGTTCATTGCCGCCCTCACATAAGCCCGCCATTGGTCCCTATCCTGAGCAAGATTAATCCAGTCTCTATCATCATATCCCACCTCCCTCAAATCCATTTTAATATTATCTTCCCATCTACGTCTCGGCCTCCCCAAAGGTCTTTTTCCCTCCGGCCTCCCAACTAACACTCTATATGCATCTTTGGATTCGCCCATACGTGCTACATGCCCTGCCCATCTCAAACGTCTGGATTTAATGTTCCTAATTATGTCAGGTGAAGAATACAATGCGTGCAGTTCTGCGTTGTGTAACTTTCTCCATTCTCCTGTAACTTCATCCCTCTTAGCCCCAAATATCTTCCTAAGCACCTTATTCTCAAACACCCTTAACCTATGTTCCTCTCTCAAAGTGAGAGTCCAAGTTTCACAACCATACAGAACAACCGGTAATATAACTGTTTTATAAATTTTAACTTTCAGATTTTTTGACAGCAGACTGGATGATAAAGGCTTCTGAACCGAATAATAACAGGCATTTCCCATATTTATTCTGTGTATGATAAATTGTATTGTTTATAACAAATTCAATAACAGCATTATTTTATTCGTTGCTTTCTGTCAATTAGCTATAGAACCTTCCATCACTGTGGAAATATTAACTTCATTCATTAGGAATTTTAATAAATTTTTAGGCCTATATCATACTAGTTTTTATAGTTTCACAGAGACTGTTATAAATAAACAAAAGAACTTAGTATGAATGAGTAAATACATAAATAAGTGAATAAATAAATAAATAAACGAAAAAATTACATCAATAAATGGATAAAAATGAACAAATAAATAAATACCAAATAACAGATAGTAACTAAAGAACAGAATAAATCAACAAATAACAAAAGAAAATTAGCGCAAAAAAGTCAAGCAACAACAGCAAAAACAAAAGCAACAAATACACGAAGTAGCTACCGACATAGCTTAGTCGACTAAGGCAATTACCTGTCGATCAGCTTACGCTAGGGCGCGGGTTCGATTCCTACTTGGGCTGATTAATGCTTGGGTTTTCCGAGGTTTTCCCCAACCGTAAAGCGAATATCAGGTAATCTATGGCGAATCCTCGGACTCATCTCGCTAAATATCATTTCGCTATCACCAATTTCATCGACGCTAAACAATCTAGTAGTTTATACAGCATCGTTAAACAAGGAATTTAAAAAAATATATGAAACAACAATAATAAAAGTGGTAGGGGTTTCACGGAATTACTGTAGGCCTAGATGCTTGAAAATTTTATCCTCTCAGTTCGTTGTCATTGCGATATTTAAATTTTTAAGGAATCGGTTTTTATTTATAAGGCTCATGAATATGATTGAGAACGAAATAAATTTAATGCAGCTTATGTGTTGAGCTATTAATGATTTTTCCTTTACTTCGTTATTCAATATATACTAGTGGCTTGTGCAACAAATGCTGCAAACTAAGTTCATTAGTTCAAATAAAAATTTGTCAGATTTATTTTCAATGAAGAATACCAGACATTTTGAAAGTTATTTCCTTCCATAATAATCAAACATACTCCCTCTGAATGTTTTTTTTATGCCAAATACTTTTTCTTGAACCTGTCCACCTTCAGTTTTTAGTTTCAACGCGAAAACGCAAGTAACAATGTCAGGACGATCAGTGGGTTTTTCATGTGAGAGTAAAGCAGTAGCTATTTCAGGTCGTTGTGGATTGTAGGTGAAAGTTAAAAAAAGTCAGGTTTGCTATGCTTTCGAACAATAGACATAGCGTCTTGGTATAGCTCCTGCATGTAGATCTGGAAATGTAGAGGGTAAAATCATTTTATCTTACTAAGAGATCTTGCTGAAATGATCGGGAGACTACAACATTTTGTAGGCCTCTTATTTTATCAGTAAGTAATACCTTTTGGTCTTTCCTTAGGAACTGTAATTTTTGCGCTCCCTCGAGCTAATACTGAAGATAATGACGCATGTAAGTATCTATATCACACCGCCATTAAGTATATGAAAAAAACCTAACCTCACTTGATTAATAACTATAAAAATATTTGATTTTTAACAATAATATTATTATCTTACGCAAGTTTTATAATATATTAGCCGCCACTCAGTAAATTATAGAAATGAAGATCTAATTTAAGATATTCTCTACATCTACTTATATAACCGCAAAACGTTTCACTTTCGTATCATCAATCTAGCATTACTATGTATAATTAACGAAAAATAGTCACATCATGGCATTAACTATAATAATATTTCATTTCTAATGGTAGTAATGTCATCCAACCATCTCAAGTTTTGTAGATTTCAATATCCAATACACAGCTGTACCCAGAAAATTACACACCGCAGAAACAGATCTGTAAATTATGTCTTGAAGTTTGTAATAACCAACTCAACTTGAACTCTAAATATGTCAGCAATCCTGCAGGTCATGGCCTTCGTGTAATAGCCTATTCTTTATTGTACTGTGTGTTTTGTTTTATTGTGAAATGCAATTGGATCTAAAAACTGACGATAGATGGATTTTGGAAAATAGGACAATTATGTAGGAAAACTAACGCTTCACTGAAAGTTACTATTTTTCTGAAAATCCTTGGATGCCAAGCTTCAAAAGTGACGGGTCACTCATTAAAATCTGTTCAGCCGTTTTTCCGTAATTTTCATTACCAGATATATTGTAAATCTATACAAGTATTTACAAAGGAATTACTATTGTGGCACCCGTTTGGAAAGTTCTGGTCGCGTCAGGGAGTTGCGCGCGCATGTAGCGAGAAGGAAGACGCGGGGAAACGGAAACACGAACCCCTGACGCTAGCCGCGGTACGGAGCAAGGGGGAGGAGAACTACGGTGACGGCGCGGAGCGGAGAAAGTAAGGCAGCATCTCGAAGCATATTTCTCTCGGAGATTCTGAGAGGCACGCGAGTCGAAGACTCCAGAACATGCGGTTTAATAAATAACACCGTGAGTCCCGACAGAAGAGTCAGTCTTCAGTCCGCCTTCAAGTCTTGTCTTGGACAGCAGCGAGAAGGGGGAACTGAGTTCGACATCCAGTGAACTTGAGTGAGTCCGTAACTGTGGCAGTGTCCAGGCGAGCGCGACGCATCCGGAGGACCTGAGTTCGACGTGCGGTGGACTTGAGTGGGTCCGTGGCTATGGCAGTATCCGGGCGAGGGCGACGCATCCAGAAGACCTGAGTTCGACGCGCTGTGAACTTGGACAGTGAGCTAGAAGAACTAGCCAAGGCAAGCGAACTGTGAACTGAGAACTGACAGTTTTGTTCTGCACATAGTGCCAGGTCGATGGCATTTAAGTGTGCTTAAATGCGACAGGCTCATGTCAGTAGATTTACTGGCATGTAAAAGAACTCCTGCGGGCCAAATTCCGGCACATCCGGCGACGCTGACATAACCTCTGCAGTTGCGAGCATCGTTAAATAATATACACGTGTATTGTCATTGTCGTCGTGTGGAGTGCAAAAACGACTACTGTATTGCTGTATTGAGTGGAATACCCATTGTTGTAGGGTGAATTAGTAAGAATAAAAGTCACATTGTTGTCGGGTGTGTGGTGGTTAAAGGAAAACAAAAGTTATACTATGTTTCATCTGAATTGGTTTGTTGAAGAGCGGTTAGCATGGGACTATGATAAGAGGAGTAAGAATTACATTGTAATTCATGCATTCAGTAAAGTCTCATTTTACAAGCCTATGGATCAACAATTGGCTCTCTTCTGACAAAGGAAAAGTTTTATAGTCTGTACAAAAGAAACCAAATGACCTGGAAATGTACAAAAACTTGCCCAGACATGTTCAAACAGTCGACCTGGTTGGCGAGTTGGTATAGCGCTCGCCTTCTATGCCCAAGGTTGCGGGTTCGATCCCGGGTCAGGTCGATGGCATTTAAGTGTGCTTAAATGCGACAGGCTCATGTCAGTAGATTTACTGGCATGTAAAAGAACTCCTGCGGGACAAATTTCCGGCACATCCGACGACGCTGATATAACCTCTGCAGTTACGAGCGTCGTTAAATAAAACATAAAATTTTTTAACATGTTCAAACATTTTTAACAAGAGCCAGAACAGGTCACATTGTCACTCAATTGTACCTACAGCGATTTCACATTCCTGATAATCCTACTTGTCTGTGGTGTAATAATCATGATGAAGATCTGGAACACATTCTTCTATACTGTCCATCCATAAACCACAAAAGAAGTAAATTAAAATCATCAGTACCAGTTGCAGAAGACACAGCCCTGCAGTATATATTGACTACACCCCAACTCTGGCTACTAGCAACAGGCATCTATAATGAACACCGATCAAAATAACCCTTATTTCTCGTGAAAAACAACTGAATAGACTACAGTGGACTATAGTGGACTTTATGTAGTCAGCAAACAGCTGGATACATTAAGAAGATTGATTGATTGATGCATTTTATCAAAAGGAGTGTGGTCCGTTGCTAAGCAAGTGACGTCAGAATAATGCAACGAAACTCTCAGACGTTGCTAGGCAATTGAAGTCGTAACATTTGATTCATTTGTCACTTGAGCATAAACATTTTAGGAAGCAACAGAAAATAGCCATAAAAATAACAAATCAAACAAATGACAGACATCAACAACAGAAAGTTTCACCGTCAGCGCGTAATTTGACGTGGCGGTAGTCAGCTGGAAAGTGTTCGTGACCTTTGCGGGGTCAACAACCAGGCAGGCAGGCTGGCACATGAGCTAGAACTCTGAATTGCCGCACTTCCTCCAACTCTGCAGCTCTTATGTCATTCCATCCACAGCCCAGACTCGAAGCGGAGCGGAGGCAGAAATCCAATTACACCGGCTGCGTTCAGAGGGATAATAAACTAAAATCATTTGTGTTTGTGCAGTTACCGGCGTGGGAGTAGAGACAGGCAAATCTCATTAAAATAAAAATGAAGTCTTACGATCGCTTTCAAACATATAAAAACCGCGCGACAAGCTGACCACTCCATTGCGGTGGAGATGGAACAGGGGTGAGCAAAAACGAACGGAATTACAGGAAAAGAAACCACGCAAATACACAGTAGGGAATTTCGCCATCATCAGAAGGGAGGGAAAAGCTATGGTTTTGAGTTTTGAGGAGTTCTGAAACATTGAAGGTGGGGGGGGGGGGAATTTAATAAATTGCATTTTCTCAAAATATTTTTCATCATACAAATGGTACCTCGCGGTTTCCATTTGCTCCAATTCGCATGAAATTTTGCACGAATAATCCCTACATGTCAATACACAAAATTGTATGGAACTGAATCTTCATTAAATACTTTTCGTGTAATGAATTTTTTACTTTCAAAAAAAGACGGAAATTTAACAAACGAAAATATGTCCCAAATGAAAATATTTATGTTCTTCACCACTGTTCAGATTTAAAAATCAATGCGTAGTTTTATTAATTTTTGTTGTTTAGTCAATTATCCGAAGAAAAGCCTGAACCTCACAAGTGATACCAACAAGGCAACACTTATGAGGCAACTAGGCCAGGAGATAATGGGGTAGGGTGGCCAATTCCTTTCCCCGTCCATTGCATAAATCGCCGGCTAGCTACATTTTACACTAGTCAGACTTCAGATGTATACAAACAATTGTTCTTCCTCTGACACATAATTGTCAGGTGAGATGTACTACCTGATAATAACTATATATATCTTCTATTAATTATGGAATATAAATCCTTCACAAAAAAATTTGAAAACAAAATTACAATTATAGTCCCGCTAGAGGCATTTTGAATTTATGCATGATTTAGTTTGATAAAAATGAGAAAAAAATTCATATTGAAGGAACTAATGTAAGAAATTTGTTGAATTTTGGTACAAATGTTTATACATACATACATACATACATACATACATACATACATACATACATACATAGAACCAACCTACAAAATTAAAAAATTAAAAAATTATTGAACCAAAACTATAGAAAATGTCAAATTCAGTCCCAATATCCAATAAAGAACAAAACTAAAATTTATCAATTTTTTTTTTTTTCATAAAAGACGGTCATAAACTTATCTGATTTAAAAGTACAATGTTTTATTTTTATTTCATTTCTTGATTAACATTTTCGGTTTTATAAAAACCATCTTCAGATCATTATTACCTCTTGAATTGAACAGTTACATTGAAAAATTACATTAAAATACAATGGGTTACATTAAACCATGTTATGTTAAAAGTAGAAAATAAAATCATGTACATTGTACTTTTAAATCAGATAAGTTTATGACGGTCTTTTATGAAAAAAAACATTGATAAATCAATACAACTTATCGAAACAAAGATGGGTATTAAAAACTAACATTCTTTCAATCATTTATTATCATAATACACTACACTCTTAAATTGACTGAGCATATTGGGAATTAAATCAATGGTTTTCCCAAAACACGCTTTGAAATGTTTTACATCAAACAATTTTTATCTCCAAAAGGAAGCAAAAACGAGTAAAATTGGATTCAACTTTTTGTTTGAAATTTCTCAAAGAATAGCCCCTGAAATTAATGAAGTCCACACCTGTGAAGTAACGGTTAGTGCATCTGGCCGCGAAACCAGGTGGCCCGACTTCGAATCCCGGTCGGGGCAAGTTACCTGGTTGAGGTTTTTTTCCGGGGTTTTCCCTCAACCCAATACGAGCAAATGCCGGGTAACTTTCGGTGCTGGACTCCGGACTCATTTCACCGGCATTATCACCTTCATCTCATTCAGACGCTAAATAACCTGAGATGTTGATACAGCGTCATAAAATAACCTACTAAAAAAACGAAATTAATGAAATTACTTACGATTTATCCTGTATATTTTCATTTATTTGCAACGTATATAAATCTATCTACAATATTAAATGAGAAAACTGCACAACAAACTTGGTCAGTTTATGAGAGAAATGTAGAAATTCTAAAATAATTACAAGTCATCCCAGATTTAGATAAAATTCAGGAATATAAGAATGTTTCATTGGTTTGCTACGCATGTCATACGGATGCCATGAGGACGTCTACAAAGAATAACTAAATATTACCAACCTAGAGGAATAAAAACGACAATGATGACTTCTAAAACAGCTACTAGACAATTGAGACCAGACGAATCACACAGTAGTACAAATCCATGCATACTTAAATGATTAATTAGTTTGTATAGGTGTGACAATAGTCCCGCATGTATGGCTCTAGTCTACGTCGATTTGTTCCACCTTGCACCTTAAACCCATAGATAACTATCTAGGAACTCAGCTTAAACTAGCACAGATTGGCAAGCGTGGCCTTGGACGCCATGTTCCAGCAAATGGGTTTGCGATGTGATTTATTGCATATCGCCGCTCTCCATCCCAGCTGCACAGATGCAGCGTAATGGAAATTATCGGACTATAATTCATTGCAGTTTCTCATTTCGCAGCTCTGTGCAACGCTCTCCTAGTCACGCCCTATTCTGGTACAGTACTTGCAGACTGATCAGTGTTCATACGTTGGAGACTATAAATAACTCATATACAGGGTGTTAAAAGTTGTTGTTGTTGTTTTCTAATGCCAGGCGTTTGACAATAAAGTCATTTGACCTCTTGCACTCCAATATTTTTCAAAGCTATTATCATGGCCAACCACTGAAGCACAGATTTTGAGGTGTTCCGAATCCATTTCTTGGTTGGAGTTGCACAATGGGCAGTTAGGGGACTGATATATCCAATTCTATGCAGGTGTTTGGCCAAACAGTCATGGCCTATTGCCAATCTAAATGCAGCTACAGACGATTTTCGTGGTAAATCGGGAATTAACTGTGGATTTTGACGCAGGGAGTTCCATTTTTTCCCTTGGGATTGTGTTATCAAATTTTGTTTGTTCAAGTCTAAGTATGTAGATTTAATAAATCTCTTCACAGAGTAATACGTAGATTTAGTAACAGGTCTGTAAGTAGCAGTGCTGCCCTTCTTTGCTAAAGCATCCGAATTCTCGTTTCCCAGGATTCCACAATGGGATGATATCCATTGGAATACAATTCTTTTATTGAGTGATATTAATTGAGAGAGCATTTTAGTTATTTCTGCTGTTTGAGATGAAGGTGTGTGTTTAGAGACGATTGATAGAATAGCTGCTTTGGAGTCTGACAATATAACTGCATTCCTAAATTTATTGATGTGGCATAGAAGATTCCTGAGACATTCACTTATTGCAATGATTTCACCATCAAAACTTGTTGTTCCATATCCAAGAGATCTATAAAGGGAGAAGAGACAGCACGTAACAATTGCACCGACACCTTGTTCTCTGGAGATCAAGGATCCGTCGGTGTATAAATGAAGCCAGTTTTGTAGAGGGTACCTAATATTAATTGTCTCTAAAGACAATTGTTTCAGTATTTCAGTGTTTACTTCTGATTTCAGTATTTCTTCTGTTAAATTTAGATTATATTCTATATTTAATAGAGTTAAAGGGTTTGGTTTAATTTGTAAGTTTTCTTTTAAATTCGGGATATTGATTTTCTGTTTTAATTCTTGAACAATGGATATGAAACTTTTTTGAGTTTTCAATCTACAAAGAGGACTGTATGAATGCCGGGTGTTAAAAAGTATCCAATATTTTAGGAGGTAATAGTATGCATCAAAACAAGAAAATAATGTCTAATAAATAGGTGTAGGATTTTGATGAAATTGCATCTTTTTTCTAGTAAGCCAGAAACATAGCAGCTTTAGTATTTATATGTTATGTGATAAACTGAGTGTTTTAAGACATATTTGTTAGGGCATTTTTTGTATTTTTTGCCTGTTTCAACTCATAAGAGCATCTTTTGTGTTATTCGGACATTTTTGAGGCATTTTCATTTAATTTTGGCCACAAATTCCCATTATTAATATAAAATAATGTCTATTTCCTTTGATATTTTGTCTACATATTTTGTCCAATAATACCCATTATTTTTTACTTGGTTATTTAACAACGCTGTATCAACTACGAGGTTATTTAGCGTCGATGAAGTTGGTGATAACGATATGATATTTGGCGAGATGAGGCCGAGGTTTCGCCATAGATTACCTGACATTTTCCTTACGGTTAGGAAAAACCTCGGAAAAAAACCAACAAGATAATCAGCCCAATCGGGAATCGAACCCGCGCCCGAGAGCAACTCCGGATCGGCAGGCAAGCGCCTTAACCGACCGAGCTATGCCGGTGGCTAATACCCATTATTTTGAATAATATTTTAATCGTTTTTCTACATAAATATCGCCCTTCTAACGTAGTACACTCCACGTCATGGATCAGGACAACCATCCCTTCAATATAGACTCCTCTATACCTGCTAATTCCGGATAAGAGTGGCCTTGTGATGGACTACATGGAAACTACATCAGGTAAAATAATTAATTAAAGTGTACCACTTAGAAAAAAATATGTAAAATTAAATAAACTTAAATGTTGGTACTAGAATTTAATTTAATTACTAGTGTAAATATTAAGTAGCACAAAACTCCTTTTCCCACTAAGCCAATTTTAGAATGTAAGATCAATTTTTAAGGCATTCTTAAAGGCATTTTTGAAAGATTCTTAGGTCATAAATGCAGTGTTTTAGGACATTTTTTCTTGATTTATAGGTCATCAAAATCCTAGCCCTACTAATAAACATGGGTTCTACAACACATACTTTCTGAGATCTGAACACTTGTTCATAGGAGGTGCTCAATGTGGCGTCCATTCATGGCAATGCATTCCTCTTCCCTACAATACAGCAGGCTACCAGATAATCATACAGTAGTTGACACCCCTGGCACGGAATACTGATACGTCGGAAGAGATACTGAAAACGAAAATCTGGTTGTGGATACCAGCGGAGTTCATCAGAGATGGTGATGTGAATTTTCGTAATCAGCATGTGTACGCTGATGAAAATCCCATGCAGTTGAAGAAACAAGGCATCAGCACCGATTCTCAATCAACGTATGGGCAGGCGTTCTTGGCGATAGATTAAGGGCCATAAGTGCTACCACAGAGATTAACTGGGGATCGTTATCAGGACTTTCTTATTAACGTATTAAAACAAGTTTCAAAGAGTGCATGATTCCTTACGCCGAAGGGCTGAGGAATGCATTGCCATGAATGGACGTCACATTGAGCACCTCCTATGAACAAGTGTTCAGATCTCAGAAAGTATGTGTTGTAGGACCCATGTTTATTAGACATTATTTTCTTGTTTTGATGTATACTAGCACCTCCTAAAATATTGGATACCTTTTTAACACCCTGTATATGACCAACATTACATACTTTTTCTGATAATAAGTCGACCTGGTTGGCAAGTTGGTATAGCGCTGGCCTTCTATGCCCAAGGTTGCGGGTTCGATCCCGGGCCAGGTCGATGGCATTTGAGTGTGCTTAAATGCGACAGGTTCATGTCAGTAGATTTACTGGCATGTAAAAGAACTCCTGCGGGACAAAATTCCGGCACATCCGGCGACGCTGATATAACCTCTGCAGTTGCGAGCGTCGTTAAATAAAAACATAACTTAACTTTCTGATAATGAAGGTAAAATCACAAAAAACATACTTCTAGCATTAATAGTAGAGGCCTACATTGTCATATAAGTGTGGTAAGTGCGTTATTGTTAACGCATCGGATTTTTTGGGCACTAAAAAACTAACTTTTAAATAATAATAATAATAATAATAATAATAATAATAATAATAATAATAATAATAATAATAATAATACATAGCGCCACAGCCCTTGAAGGGCCAAGACCGACCAGCCGGCTGCTGGCCTCACGTTCACATGCCGAAGCAGAGGTGGACGATCATCCTATCAGAGTGTAGGTATCGTGTGGTTAGCGCGATGATCCCCCAGCCGTTATAGCTAGCTTTCGCAACCGGATTTCACTACCTATCGTAGCTCCCCAAGTGTATCACGATGTTGAGTGTGTATCGGTTCCATACACTGGCCGAAATTTCATGATAAAAATTCTTCCCCAGCAATAATGGGGGAATAACAAACAAAAACCTCGCCCAAAAGTGGATCGAACCTTCAAAAAGTTTTGGAACCACTGTATTAGGCAACAGTGCCTTGTTACTTCTAAACCACGTTTGTGGCGATATGACTCCTTTTTTCTCTCAATGTAGTAGGAATTATGTTACGTCCATTCTTTGGGAACAGGGCTCTTTCTCCCTTTATAAATAGATCTATAAGACGCTGAACCTACTTCCTTATTTCTCTTCTGAAACAAGCTATACTAATAATTAAGGATTTTACGAATTAATTTCTTTCGATTTGGACCGACGAACCTTGGATCCAGTAGAAAGCACGGTGCCCACTAGACCACCAAGGACGATAAACAACTGACTATCAATAATATGGTTGTGATGTTCGTTCAAGTAAAACGTCCGCAGACTGCTTTGGGATGTACTTATATTTCTTTGTGCTCTCTCAGTTGTGGTCAATGACGATTTCAGTTAACCTACAAACGTTTAGGTTTCCAGTGCTTTGTTTGTCCTTTCACAGATGGCTGAATTTATAGATATTGCCCTGAATTCAGGTTTGCTGTCGGTCTGCGTACTATTCAAGCGATAAGAATATTTCCAAGTCTATGCATTTGGCTCTGTAACTCGACACAATACTGCACTACAAACTGCAACTCCATGTAGCCTATACCAAATCAATTTATTGACGGTGTGAAGATCATAATGGTGATACAGAATGATTACCATTACCAGGGATGTCCTTTTTCTCGTAATATGTCTCGTTGTCGCGAAAGAGCTCTTCAGGGCATAATTTCGTTCCGTATTTAATAATCAGTGACTGAAGAAACAAAACTGAGGCTATCAACTGCTATTTTATTTTAAACTAGCCGTACCCGTGTGCTCCGCTACACCCGTTAGAAATAAATATAAAGTAATTACATAATTAAAATAGGACATTTGATCCAGGGAACATTCGTGTTTGATATAAGGATATAATATCGTTTATTATGTTATTTAATTTAAATTTTATTAAAAAAATGCGATCATTTTCATCCAGAGACCACTCATTTGGTCATAAAAAGTATTTTAGGAAATACAGGAAACGAATGTACAGAATAGCCTATCAAGTTTTCTGTGCATAAGAAGCTATTTTAATCTTACCTGTCCTCGATTCACTCAGAAGTTACTGTAATAACATTATAGCATTATGTCCATCTAGAGAAACTACACTTTCCAATGGTGAATTAATAATTAATTATACAAATAGGTTAATTTAGCTTCCGATATTACTTCATACACACACAGAAACAATCTCTTAGGCTATGTTTAATAGCTTTCGATTGTTGTTGTGCAAGGCTCCTTATAGACGAAGTGATTTGTTTTTATTTCAGTACAGCGCCTTAGATGGTGTTGTTACTGTAATTTTAAAACTCATTTATCTCATTAAATATCAGTCCTATCAAAATTTTGCATGTAATAAAACTTAATGGAAATTATTTTTAAAGAAACTTTTGTTATGTAATTTTTTCATGAAAATCAATAATAAGCGAGATATTTCGATTTATTTAATTCAGGCCCCCTTATAACTCCCCTTTTAAATAAAATATTTTGAATGCCATATAGCCTAAATTCTAAGTTACAACGAACTTAATTTATATTCCAATTTTCATATAAATCGGTTCAGCCATTATTGCGTGAAAAGGTAACAAATATCCAGACAGACGGACATACAAACAAAAATTTCAAAAAACCGATTTTCGGTTTCAGGGAGGTTAATTATATATGTTAGGGCCAATTATTTTTGGAAAATCGAAAATTACCAGAAAAATTTCGGCTACAGATTTATTATTAGTATAGATACTAGGACATTCGATAAGTAATGCCAACAATGCTGTAAATCAGTGCTCCTAGCGGTGACAACTGAAATCTTGTACTACGTAATAGAGCAGCGATTGTTTCACAAATATGCAATATTGAAAGTCTCGAAGTAGCCGTATTTTTTAAATACAGTGGCTGTTTCTGATTTGTAGTAAACAATACAGCTTTAAAGATACGAACAAAGGTGCTTCATAAAAATCCAAGTTGCAAGAGAAAAACATGCAACTCAGTGCTTTAGGGCAGTCGTGGCGAAAATGTGACTCGCGAGCACATTGTGGCTCGCAATGATAGCTGTGCATTTCTCTTGCTTCTCACCGCCCACAACCCCCACCCTCTCACTCACTGGAGTCAAACTCCGTTCCATTTGTATTTGTCTCTGACCTGCGAGTGGCGTATCGTCGCAATGTCTCCAGCTCGAAACCATGTACCTCTACAAAAACGAAAGTTTCAAGTAGGATGGGAGGACGCATTTTTATGCTGACAATATGATGAGAATATTAAGTGTATGATTTGTTCACAAGTATTACGAGGAAAACGGGTGTATAACATAAAACGGCATTATACTAGGCCTACATGTTACTGATGAAACATTAAAAGATTAGTGTTATTATTATTATTATTATTATTATTATTATTATTATTATTATTATTATCTCTGTACGTCGATCCTTTTTCAGCAGATGTACGAATAATGCGGTTAGATCTTCAATTTAAAGTCACAGATTTTCAATGTGGTGTTAAATGAAAGCTAGATGTAAGGACTTGACAAATGTTGAACTTTTCAAATTTTTGTCAAAAAATAAATATCCGAAGCTTCGTTCTTTCGCTTGCTCTGTTGAAGCCACGTTCGCTACAACTTACGTTTGTGAAAAATTATTTTCAACAATGAAAATAGTAAAAACCAAATTTAGATCACGACTGACAGACAAATGCCTTCGTGATCAACTACGACTGGCAGTAAGTGACATAATTCCTGATTTTGAAACTCTGTCGCAGAGACATTCTGAAGACAGTTAATTTTAGGTTGTGATAATTTGTCCTATGTTTCATTGTTCATTTCTTTCTTCGTTACACGTATTAAACATTAGTTTCTAGCGTTGTACTGTATAAAATTATATTTAAGTGCTTGACGTAAGGAAAATGAAAATCCGTTAATAAGTCAGACAGTTGCTTCACTTCCCTTCGGGTGTCCGCCTCCCTCCATAGATGCTATGCACGTTGCAGATTACACAGTGGCTCGGCGCACGATTACATTTTCGCCACGGCTGCTTTAGGGCATTACAAGAAGCCTGTGAGAGAGAAGTCCTATCATACTGAACTATTGCAAGTTGGGTGGAAGCGAGACATTCTCTTTCTATCAAGAGTTGACATCCGAATAGCTTTAGATTGATCAGTGAGATAGAGATCCAGAAATGCTGCTGCAGATGGAGTCCACCGTCTTTCAAGAATCTGGCAACGTATTGTTGACATGGCAGGAGATTATATTTGAAGTATGTAATGTCAAAAGTAACCTGGATAAATTTAGTGTGAAACAATAACTATATTCCATTACTTTTCGAATGTCCTAGTATTAGTCTTCATCACAGTTGGTAACATTGGAATTTGCTACATTAGTAACATTGGAAACGACACTGAGTGTACCTATGTTAACTAATGCCAAGTTCTTGGCAATAAAGCTATTAACTCTCTTGCTCTCCAATATAGGAGAGTTATGTAGCAAAAAGTATAACCGTTTTAATGTAGGCACGATATTTTTATGTTATGGCTGTTATATCAACTACACGCAACCCCCAAATTGTTTGCAGAACCACACCTACCGTTGGTTAGCGGGTCTATGTGTTCTAACAGGAGGATTGTCAGACAACTCCATCGACCATATCCCCTCTTCACCACTTACGAGATACTTATGCATGTCATGTTAGGTCAACATGCTGAAATAGCATTTCCTCCATTTTTTACAGAACAGTTATAACGCTGTGATTCGGTCCCCAGAGCCTCGTCTGTTAAAAACAGGTTGCACCACGGGAAGGTGAGGATGGGATTTGAGTAGGAGAGGTTATGGAATGCACTTCATTACTCTTTGGAACCACACTGAATGTTATAATGTTCTTAACATACTTTATTGAAGCAAATTGCTATCAGATCAAACATTATTGAATCTCACTTGTTTGATAAGATCATAAGAAGTGAAAAATGTTCTGAATCCAAAAGAAAAGCGTGAATTAGATATTCTTAACCCTTAAATTGGCAAAACTTCATTTCTCACACTAGTTTATTAAACCGTGTCGGACCGTAAAGAAAACAACTATCGCAATGTCCATATTTTTATATGTTGTACAATATTATAGTATTGTGAAATTTTAATTTTCCTACCAATTTTTTTTCGATTGTTCTATTAAAATTATAGCATATAGCCTATTAACCTGTTGTATCCTATAGGATACTTTGCGAATTTAAGGGTTAAATCAAAACATTTAGTTGAAGTCTAGGTGGATCTGTTAAAAAGTCTCCAATTTAAAACAGTGATAGATTTCATTACGTGTATATCCCTGGTATAAATGCAAATGTTGAAAGAATGTTGTCTCACATGAATTCTCAGTGAACTGACGAAAAAAACAAGTCAGGCCTACATATAAAGACAGTAAAACCAATTTTTCCTCATAGAAGCTATCCTTTATATGGTCGTCTTTCTCTTCTGTAGGGGCGTGAGCATTTATAACTATGATGTCGCACCATCTGCCCTTAAGTACTAAATATGATAACCTGTCACTGATAAATTTGACCTTTTTTATTGCTGATTTTATTCTTTTATGAACAAAGAATCCTGTTCCTAATTGGTGATTATTGTTTCCTTCCCCATAATACAAGTAATCTCCTATTTGTAATATGCCATTCCCATCTAACCTAACCTCTTGTACTCCCACGAAGTCTATTCTATATCTAGCTAGTTCTTTTGCTACTAATGTTACCCCTCCTGTTCTATAAAGACTAGTTACGTTCCAAGTGCCAAATCTCAAAACCTTATTCCTTTGCTGTGGTCGTGCCAGAGAATCAGTCCTATTCCGAGGCTTATTGTAGGGATTCGTAACAAGCTGTTTTTTACGGTGATGGGTTGTTAGCCCTTCGCCCAACCCCCAAGCTGGAGGACCGCCCCTTATCGGCTGTCCACGACTGCTTATTCAATATATTCGCAGATCATCCAGTCTGCTGTCCAAAACTCTGAAAGTTAGAATTTATAAAACAGTTATATTACCGGTTCTTCTGTATGGTTGTGAAACTTGGACTCTCACTCTGAGAGAGGAACATAGGTTAAGGGTGTTTGAGAATAAGGTGCTTAGGAAAATATTAGGGGCTAAGCGGGATGAAGTTACAGGAGAATGGAGAAAGTTACATAACACAGAACTGCACGCATTGTATTCTTCACCTGACATAATTAGGAACTTAAAATCCAGACGTTTGAGATGGGCAGGGCATGTAGCACGTATGGGCGAATCCAGAAATGCATATAGAGTGTTAGTTGGGAGACCGGAGGGAAAAAGACCTTTAGGGAGGCCGAGACGTAGATGGGAGGATAATATTAAAATGGATTTGAGGGAGGTGGGGTATGATGATAGAGACTGGATTAATCTTGCACAGGATAGGGACCGATGGCGGGCTTATGTGAGGGCGGCAATGAACCTTCGGGTTCCTTAAAAGCCATTTGTAAGTAAGTAAGTAAGCAAAACCAGCTTTTATTGTGAAATCTTTTTCAGTGAGGGTTGTGTTTTGTTTCATGCCTTAAAAAAAGAAATGATAATATTGTTACAAGAAATCCATTTTTCAGAAAAGTAGACGTATTGTACGACTGACTGTGGAGTAACGGTTAGAGCGTCTGGCCGCGAAACCAAGTGGTCCGGGTTTAAATCCCAGTCGGAGAAAGCTACTTGAATGAGGTTTTCTCCAGGGTTTTCCCTCAATCCAATTTGAGCAAATGCTACGTAACTTTCGGTGCTCGATCCCAGACTCATTTCACCGGCATTATCACCTTCATCTCATTCAGACGCTAAATAACCTAAGATGTTGATACAACGTCGTAAAATAACCTACTTCTCTTCCTCCTGTATGACTGACTCTGATTTATAACAGTTTATTCTCAGGTGGACTTATTTTGTAAGGAGTACATTTTCAATTCATTTATACAAGTCATTCTTTAAGTACCGGTATTTTTATCTTCAATTTGATACAATTGAATAGTTTTAATTTGGTCAAAAACAATATGGATAAGCGCGATGGAAAATATACACCAAAACTCAATTCAAAATTAGTGCTAAGTATACTCCGATGTTTCTGGGAACCTATGAAGAGAGATTAATCACGCGAAATAGTTGCGATTATAGTATAGTGGTTGTGGTGGTGGTGATTGTTCTGGTGTTGGTGATGGTAATGGTGGTTCACACAAGGTGGTAGTGGTGGTACAGGTAATTATTTGCTATGCAGCCTACTAAAACTTAATATTCCAATTAGCTGAAGCTTTATATAATATTCTTATTAAATTTGGTATTCCCACCAAAGTAGTACGATTAATTAAAATTGTCTCAGTGAAACGTACAGCAAAGTCCGTATAGGCCAGTTTCTGCCGAATGCTTTTTCAATTCACTGCGGGCTAAAGCAAGGAGATGCACTATCACCTTTACTTTTTAACTTTGCTCTAGAGTATGCCATTAGGAAAGTCCAGGATAACAGAGAGGGTTTGGAATTGAACGGGTTACATCAGCTTCTTGTCTATGTGGATGACGTGAATATGTTAGGAGAAAGTTCACAAACGATTAGGGGAAAACACGGAAATTTTATTTGAAGAAAGTAAAGAGACAGGTTTGGAAGTAAATCCCAAATAGTTAAGTATATGGTTATGTCTCTTGACCAGAATATTGTACGAAATGGAAATGTAAAAATTGGAAAATTTATCCTTTGAAGAGGTGGGAAAATTCAAATATCTTCGAGCAACAGTAACAAATATAAATGATGCTGGGGAGTAGGTAAATTTAACGCAGAATAAATATGGGAAATGCCTGTTATTATTCGGTTGAGAAGCTTTTTGTCATACCGTCTGAAAGTTAGAATTTATAAAAGTTACTCGTATATTACCAGTTGTTCTGTATGGTTGTGAAAACTTGGACTCTCACTTTAAAGGAGGAACAGGGGTTAAGGGTGTTTGAGACTAAGGTGCTTAGGAAAATATTTGGGGAGTCCCAACAAGCAATCACCAACAATTCCAGCACAGATGTTGGTGCATAACCCGTGTTGATGACGAGATGGAAATACTGAATAGATTTATTTATTTATTTATTTATTTATTTATTTATTTATTTATTTATTTATTTATTTATTTATTTATTTATTTATTTATTTATTTATTTATTTGTTTGTTTGTTTGTTTGTTTGTTTGTTTGTTTCTTTGTTTGTTTGTTTGTTTGTTTCTTTGTTTATTTATTTATTTATTTATTTATTTATTTATTTATTTATTTAAGGGATTTCGTCGTGTGCAGTTCGGCGATTTACTACTTCCTACCCGAACTGTTCTGACCACCCCCATTCACAAGCTACAGTTGCCACATTTCTAGCGAACCTCGACTGCTCAATGACAGCTACTTCAGTTTATTCGTAGATGTGGCAACTCTCCCTTCACGTGGAGATAAAGGGAAGATATCACCTCTTCTAAAGAAGAATTGTGATTTTGTTAATTAACAAGTGAAGACAAGATTTATGTCGCAGTAAAGAAAGACATTTATTTATGACTACCCGTACCCGTGCGCTCCGCTGCACCTGTTAGAAATAAATATAAAGTAATTACATAGTTAAAATAGGACGTTAGATCCAGGGAAAAACTTTTACAACAGCGCAAGATAATCTGCTTCGCTCATTACCCAATTTTTTTGCATTGCATTTATTGCGTATATATTTTATGTATTTTAACACGATTCAATTGAGCATAGTTAAAATTTGAATTATAAAATAATGGATTGCTAAGTTAACGTACTATTACTGAATACTAAATCAATACACTCTCGTTGTTCGTTAATTCTCTGAGATTAAAATGAGTGTACATAAATATTATTTTAAGAAATGCAGAAAACGAATGTACAAAATAGCCTATCAAATTTTCTGTGCATAAGAAGCTATTTTAATCTTACCTGTCCTCAATTCACTCAGAAGTTACTGTAATAACATCATAGCATTATGTCCATCTAGAGAAACTACACTTTCCAATGATGAAATAATAATTAATTATACAAATCGGTTAATTTAGCTTCTGATATTACTTCATACAAACACAGAAACATTCTCTGTAGGCTATGTTTAATAGCTTTCGATTGTTGATGTCCAAGGCCCCTTTTTCGAGTGTTGTTGTCCAAGGCCCCTTATAGACGAAGTCATTTGTTCTTAATTCATTGCACCGTCTTAGATGGAGTTACTTTAATTTTAAAACTCATTTATCTCATTAAATATCAGTCCTATCAAACTTTTGTAAAGAATAAAACGTATCGGAAATCATTTTTAAAGAAACTTTTGTTATGTAACGTTTTTCACAAAAATCAATAATAAGCGAGATATTTCGATTTATTTAATTCAGGCACCCTTATAACCCCCCTTTTAAATAAAATATTTTGAATGCCATATAGCCTAAAATCTAAGTTACAACGAACTTAATTTATATTCCAATTTTCATATAAATCGGTTCAGCCATTATCGCGTGAAAAGGTAACAAACATACTGACAGACATAAAAACAAAAATTTCAAAAATGCGATTTTCGGTTTCATGATGGTTAATTATATAGGCTATGTTAGGACCAATTATTTTTGGAAAATCGAAAATTACCAGAAAAATTTCGGCTACAGATTTATTATTAGTATAGATAACTAGGTGGCGGATGTTGATGATCTAAAAATCTACTTAAAATTATCAATAAGATGTCCTTAAAATAATGGAAAAATGACATGGAATTAAAAGAAATTGACATTTAAACATTATTAATCGTACTCGTACCAAATTCTTAAAAATTAGTCACCTTGTTTCCATGACTACAAATGTCGGAGAGAGGAGGCAACTTCCTGGAATATTTGATTAAGATAGAATAAAGGAAAAGAGCATGCAACAAAATGAAAGCTTTAAGAGAAAACTATAGATTTTGATGAGGGTTTACAATGTGTTTCAATCAGAAGTGAACCATATCAGTGCCTTCATTCTCCTTCTCCTTCCGCTCTTCACTTTTGTTACCAAACCTTCCAGATGGGGAGTGTAAATGACAAAACAAATTGTGGGCAATCTTTGTTTTAAAAATACTGTGTACTGAAGTACATCCCTTCCGAACTATATTGGGAACACAACATCCTATTGTCCAGGAAGTTGTGAAAGCTTCCCCCCTTCCAAACATAAATTTTAAAGAGACCCTCGTACCAACAAAAGAGCAGTAGCGGTCAAAGTCCTCACTTAAGCTAATCTGTTGTCAAGCATCTTACATTACTTCTGTTGTGTCAGGTGAAGTCTTCAGTGAAATGAGTGAAGAACTTTAGAGTCTGTTCCAAACTACAAAACTCAAACTTCATGTTATTCACGTATTCAGTAGGTAATTATTAGTAGGGCCCACTACTGATCTGTTTGCTTGGAATAAAATTTAACAGGCCTATATGTAAATAACGATTTATTTTATTTATTTATTTAAATATACAGAATAAAGAATATAATTACAAACAAACAAGAGAAATAGAAATAAAATAATACAAACAATATTAAAAAGGAGATACAGTAGTATTAACAAAATTTGAGACCGAATGAGCAGCGCTCGTGTTCGGTCGCAGTTCAGATATAATATTAATAGGCCTATAAGAGAATATAAAATAAAATAAAATAGGAAATAGAATATAAAATTACAGTTACAGAAATTATATAATACAATATTAATATAGGAGAAATATAGAAAATAAAAAAATAATAATAAAAATAAATAAGTAAAATAAAATAGGAACTAAAGTTTAAATTACAGCGGCAATGGAATTATATAACATAATATTAACACTAGAGAAGAATAATATCGCACGTGAAAAGTAGGACTATATATTTCAAAATTATAGAATACAAATATAATATAGGTTGATTAATTCATACACATAAAGTAAAATGCATTCAAAATGATCTAATAGTTCTTCAAAATGTTAAAAATGGCTAAAAAAAATGCCGAAAAAAATGTAAAAATGACCTATTAATTAAGAAATTTAAAAAAATGCAATAAAAGAAATTAATTTTTACCTTCATATTAACATAGAAAGGATTTCTATATTAATAGGCATCGTCCTAATGTGAAAAATATGAAGATTAGTCTTCATCAACATCCGTCCTCTAATGATAAACAATTAGTACGGGGCTATAGAGAGTCAGTCTGCATAGTCATTCCTGTGAAATTCCACTCAAGAAAGTTGAACTCACTTCATATTTTTCTTTTCTTTTCTACGTACTGGGAATCCACTTCTGAAATTTTATAGTCTAATTTTGAAGCACCCTGTATAAAAGACAGCGCCCGTTTCGTTACAAGTACTGTAGCAAGCACTGTATTAATTTGTAAGAATAATAACTGATTCATTAATCTAGTAAAAGATCGATAAGATCATTAATGTGCAAGCTAGATCTATGCAGGTTGCAATCTCTGCCTGGGCGTGTTGATTACTGCAAACCGGCAGCTAGAAACAATTACAAAGCAAGTGTGTTTGTGCCTTTGCATTTACGTAATGAGGCCGGTTCAATGACGACTTTCTTGCACAATGACAGTGAGTAACACATATATAACATAAGTCCGCAGTTGTTAATCTGTGGGACAAGAGTGCTGCCAGAAATGTAAGTTAGAACAGTGTTTCTCAACTTTTTTTTATGTTGAGGCCCCGTTTTCCACACTTTACCTTAGGGCGGCTCCCTGGCCTAAGGTTTAGAGTAGAACAGTGACTCTCAACCAGAGGACAGCGGCCCTTTGGGGAGGAAAAAGAGTAGCTAAAGGATGATATGGATGAAATTTCTATTTTTTTTTTTACTTTTTTTTTTTAAGTGAGAGGCTTCATTTTACACACAGACCTATGACCATCTCTTGGTATAAGTATTAATGTCCCTAAACTTCATTAGCCTAAATATACATAGGTCAAATAGAAATGATCGAGACGAAAATGAAATATAAACTGCTGAGCCATTTATACCCGAACCCACACTTTCTGACGTCGAAATTGCGATAGAAAATCTGAAAAAGTAGCCTACAAGCTCCAGGTATCGATCAAATTCCAGCAGAATTAATACAAGAGAGTGAAAGCGCATTATCTAACGAAATGTATAAGCTTGTACTTGCTATTTGGGAAAAGGAAATTGTACCAGAACAATGGAAAGAGTCCATAATCATTCCTATCTTTAAGAAGGGGGACAAGACTAACTGTAGTAACTTTCGAGGAATATCACTTTTGTTGACGTCGTACAAAATTTTCTCCAATATTCTTTTGACAAGATTAACGCCATATGTAGATGAAATTATTGGGGATCATCAGTGTGGTTTTAGGCGTAATAGATCGACTATTGATCAGATATTTTGTATTCGACAGATAATGGAGACAAAATGGGAGTATAAGGGTACACTGCATCAGTTATTCATAGATTTCAAAAAGGCATATGACTCGGTTAAGAGAGAAGTTTTATATGATATTCTTATTGAATTTGGTATTCCCAAGAAACTAATTCGATTAATTAAAATGTGTCTCAGTGAAACGTACAGCAGAGTCCGTATAGGTCAATTTCTGTCAGATGCTTTTCCAATTCACTGTGGGCTAAAGCAAGGAGATGCACTATCACCTTTACTTTTTAACTTTGCTATAGAGTATGCCATTAGGAAAGTCCAGGATAACAGAGATGGTTTGGAATTGAACGGGTTAAATCAGCTGCTTGTCTGTGCGGATGACGTGAATATGTTAGGAGAAAATCCACGAGCGATTAGGGAAAACACGGGAATTTTACTGGAAGCAAGTAAAGCGATAGGTTTGGAAGTAAATTCCGAAAAGACAAAGTATATGATTATGTCTCGTGACCAGAATATTGTACGAAATGGAAATATAAAAATTGGAAGTTTATCTTATGAAGAGGTGGAACAATTCAAATACCTGGGAGCAACAGTAACAGATATAAATGATACTCGGGAGGAAATAAAACACAGAATAAATATGGGAAATGCCTGTTATTATTCGGTTGAGAAGCTTTTATCATCCAGTCTGTAGAATTTATAAAACAGTTATATTACCGGTTGTTCTGTATGGTTGTGAAACTTGGACTTCCATTTTGAGAGAGGAGCATAGGTTAAGGGTGTTTGAGAATAAGGTGCTTAGAAAAATATTTGGGGCTAAGAGGGATGAAGTTACAGAAGAATGGAAAATGTTACACAACGCAGAACTGCACGCATTGTATTCTTCACCTGACATAATTAGGGACATTAAATCCAGACGCTTGAGATGGGCAGGGCATGTAGCACGTATGGGCGAATCCAGAAATGCATATAGAGTGTTAGTTGGGAGTTCGGACGCAAAAAAGACCTCCAAGGAGGACGAGACGTAAATGGGAGGATAATATTAAAATGGATTTGAGGAATTTGGGATATAATGGTAGTGACTGGATTAATCTTGCACAGGATAGGGACCGATGGCGGGCTTATGTGAGGGCGGCAATGAACCTCCGGGTTCCTTAAAAGCCAGTAAGTTAGTTTTAGTTAGTTAAACTTCATCAGCATCAATTTAATACTTTTTTTAAGTTATTCAAATATTTTTAATTTTTAACGTTTTTCCAAAATGTATTCATTCCCACAAAATATAAGTTACAGGACGGAAAAAATTCTACTGCATTTTTATAGGCATAATAACAGCAGATCCATAATTTGAATTTTAAACGCAAACAAAATATGGGAAATGCCTGATATTATTCGATTGAGAACCTTTTGTCATCCAGTCTGCTCTCAAAAAGCTGAAAGTTAGAATTTATCAATCTTCTTAATGTATCCAGCTGTTTGCTAACAACATAAAGTCCACTATAGTCCACTGTAGTCTTTTCAGTTTTGTTTTTCACGAGAAATGAGGGGTATTTTGATCGGTGTTCATTATAGATGCCTGTTGCTAGTAGCCAGATATATACTGCAGGGCTGTGTCTTCTGCAACTGGTACTGATGATTTTAATTTACTTCTTTTGTGGTTTATGGATGGACAGTATAGAAGAATGTGTTCCAGATCTTCATCATGATTATTACACCACAGACAAGTAGGATTATCAGAAATGTGAAATCGGTGTAGGTACAATTGAGTGACAATGTGACCTGTTCTGGCTCTTGTTAAAAATGTTTGACCATGTCTGGGCAAGTTTTTGTACATTTCCAGGTCATTTTGTTTCTTTTGTACAGACTGTAAAATTTTTCCTTTGTCAGAAGAGAGCCAATTGTTGATCCATAGGTTTGTAAAATGAGACTTTACTGAAGCAAAAGCATTGGATAGAGATATCACTTGAGGAGGTCTTGGTTGCAAATATGTTGCCGGTTTAAAAGTTAGAATTTATAAAACAGTTATATTACCGGTTGTTCTATATGGTTGTGAAGCTTGGACTGTCACTTTGAGAGAGGAACAGAGATTAAGAGTGTTCGAGAATAAAGTGCTTAGGAAAATATTTGGGGCTAAGAGGGATGAGTTACAGAAGAATGGAGAAAGTTACACAACGCAGAACTGTACACTTTTTATTCTTCACCTGACATAATTAGGAACATTACATCCAGACGTTTGAGATGGGCAGGGCATGTAGCACGTATGGGTGAATCCAGGAAAAAAAGACCTCCGAGGAGGACGAGACGTAAATGGGAGGGTAATATTAAAATGTATTTGAGGAATATGGCATTTTATGGTAGAGACTAGATTAATGTTGCTCAGGATAGGGATCGATGGCGGCTTATGTAAGGGCGGCAACGAACCTCCGTGTTCTCTAAAAGCCAGTAAGTACTGTCTTCCGTACTTGATATCTTAGTAATGCCATGCTGCATGGGTCTGTACATCCTTGGTATGAATGTGGCCGACCTCTGCTGACCTCCAAGCCTGATGTCAAATATTTCCATCATGACTTAGTATTGCATCATCCGCCGGGCTCTGAAATAGGAAAGCACCGCAGAGCAGATGATGACCAGCGTATTCTGAGAAGGCGATCCTTGTTAGGTGGAATTGGGAAGGTATGTGTGACTCACGCGATGAAGGAATCAATCGTGGGAATGATCGGATTTGCGTAAGATTCTCGGAATGGTTGACATTCTCCATTACAAGTTAACAGGTTGCTCCATACGAGAAGAGCGTTGTGAAGAGTCAGTGCTGCCATCTGTTAGCGAATGTTAGAGCCAAGTGATAGTTCAGACACCAGGGCGCAGCACTGAGCAGAGGACAGCGGGAATGTTCTAGTTCAGTGACCTATTGCGAAGGAATTGCTAACAAAGGACTGGAAACAAGACAAAAAACGTTATTATGAAGATGCGCAGTTAAGTCTTCCTACTTAGCAGACAAGACAGTTTCTTGTTGAATATTTATTTAATAACAAAGCACCCAAAAGCTAAGCGTAATGGACCTGTTACGAAAAAATATTCTGGAGGACAGCTCTTCATGTACGATTCAGCAGGCAGATTTCCATTTGCTAATCTCCCTTTGGAAATAGATCCTATTTTTGGCTAAGAAATGGCGATTTCATTTCAGTTTTTGCTTTTGGGCGAGACTTTTTAGGGGGTCCTATTCCCTTCCTATTTCCTCGGAAATTTAGTATTAGTATTAGTATTTATTTATTTAACCTGGTAGAGATAAGGCCGTCAGGCCTTCTCTGCCCCTCTACCAGGAGATTCTTACTACAATATGAACAATAAAATTACAATTAGTATTAAATTTATAATTACAATTACAAATAACATTACATTTAGTATTAAATTTACAATTACAATTACAATAAAATCAAAGTACGAAAAGATTACCTGAATAATTAAAGCTAGATAATTTTTCATAGAGAAACAAAGAATATTTTATATTTACTGAATTACAAATTAAATCTAGAATAACAAAATTGTATAGTGATGAAATTATTGAATATTGAAATATTTTGTGATAGATTAAAGAAACTATTTACAAGTAATCAATTACTGACCAAGTGTCTAGTAAGTTTTCGTTTGAATTCAATTTTATTTCGACAGTCCCTGATGCTAGCAGGTAGCGAATTCTAGAGTCTTGACAGGGCTATTGTGAAAGAAGATGAGTATGAGGAGGTGCGATGGGATGGTATTGTTAGTATTGTTTCATGACGAGAGCATGTGTTCAGATTATGGTGGGAAGAAAGGTAAGTGAAGCGAGACGACAGGTACGAAGGAATAGAAGAGTTCAAGATTTCGAAGAGGAAGAGGAGTGAATGTACTATTTTCCATGCCGTAAACTGAGGTAAACTTGAGCGTTAGGGTAAACTTGACAATAATAGAACAGTAATAGAAGTTCAGTACTTAAATCATAATGCCAGGTGCACTGAAAATAATTATAAAGTTCATTATTTTTTGTTCATTTCTTAATTTTCATCATTTTACTAGCTATCTCAAATCTCAAATTAATTATAATTGATTGAATTAAATTAGCTCATAAATTAAGTTACTACTTTACCTTATAGGTTTATCTAAATTTAAATAAATATGTAGACTACTAGTCGTTAAAACTTAACTGAAGAATATTGCTAGAGAACCTTTTAAGTGTAGTGTAAATATTCGTAATTTAAATATGTATTGTACTGATTAAGGCTGGTTGAGTGGAATAGAAGGCCTTATGGCCTTAACTCTGCCAGCGAAAATAAAACATTATTATTATTATTATTATTATTATTATTATTATTATTATTATTATTATTAACCCCTACATTATAGTGTAGGTACATTGTTTCTTTTTTTCTTGTTTGGAATGTATTTGATACTTTTAAATACTCGTATTTTGAAAAATTCAATGTGATAGAAATGGAGAATATTATTTTTTAAATATTTCTATACCTGTTTAAAAATAAAATTTAAAATTTTGGGGCCCCAGGGTTCAAAATTGTCCCCAAATTTTTATTTTCTGTGAAGACTTGATTTGGGAATTTTGGATTCCCAGAATGAATTTTTTAAATTTTGTTTAATATAAATTCAGGTCTGAAGGGGTTAAGTAATTTTTTGGGGCAGTAGTCTATAATTGTTCAATTTCTCCATGAATATGATATAGGTAATACAGCCTATTATACCTTTGCAGGCCTAAAAACACTTTTATAGGCCCTAGAGCCAAAAAATATGTCGTTTGTTTACTTATATTTATTTCATTGGCAATAACTTATCTTCAGCTTGTTTGGCTTTAATAACAACTCCAGAAGGAATTTCGGTTTCAACAGATCCCGACATCTTTTCCAACAAAACAGAACAATGATTATTAAATTCAGAGATTAACAGCAAAGAAATAATAGCATCATGCATGGCCTCCCTCAACGAATAATTTTTATTCTACGTATTCTTTTCGTTTCTAGTATACACAGTCCCTAGATACCAAAACAAAACACTCTAAACAAGACATAAAAAAACAAAGCGAATTTCTAACTTAAAACTCTTATCAAAACGTTTTGATTTATTCAATTACGGACTAATGTGACACAAAATAATGTATGAACCTTTGGCAAAATTTTATGTTTAAATCTCGGGCCAGAGACCTTCGGCAGCAACCCATAGCTCTAGCTATAAACGTCTTCATTTCGCCCTTGATGCATAAATTTCTGTACCAATTATTTTAAGCCACAAATAAGGATGATATTATGATTTACTTTTTCTTTTGTTTTATGGGAAAGTTTACTCCACTTTACAGTACATTTCCAGTTTCCACATATACCCATAGTTTTAACTTCTTATTCTACTTACACGATACATAATTTACATACACTTGCTGTTAATATGACTTCAGTGCGAACAAATAAATGAACACTTAATTTCATTGGTAAAGAACGTTTAATTTTTGTTGAAAAAAAAGTACTCTTATTTATAATATGTTACAGCCACAAATGCAGCAAAGGGTAACGCTTTGCTTTCATTTGGGCAAAGTCATTCACTCTCTCGAAGCGTTTGCGTTTATAATAATGGAATGTTTTAATATTATGAAGTACAATTGAAAGGTTCAGAACCACATTGGTCCAAGCGCCATATATTGAAGACAAGGGTTAGAATTGAGTGATTGCCATAATATAATGAAACATATAGCTAGTAATATAAAGTATGTACATTGAAGCTAAATGATATGTCAATTTTCATTAAAGTACGGTATTCACTTAACTTTAACCCTGCTTTCTCTGTTTTTAATAAATGGTATTTGGCCCAGTATTGCTCTGAATCCTTCAATTCTCACATTTTTAGTAATACTCAATTATTATTTTAATTTAATCCTAAACTCGGAAGAAAAACATAGCTATGACATCACATATTATAATATGTTACAGCCACAAATGCAGCAAAGGGTAACGCTTTGCTTTCATTTGGGCAAAGTCATTCACACTCTCGAAGCGTTTGCGTTTATAATAATGGAATGTTTTAATATTATGAAGTACAATTGAAAGGTTCAGAACTACATTGGTCCAACCGCCATATATTGAAAACAAGGATTAAAATTGAGTGATTACCATAATATAATGAAACATATAGCTAGTAATATAAAGTATGTACATTGAAGCCAAATGATATGACAATTTTCATTAAACTACGGTATTCACTTAACTTTAACCCTGCTTTCTCTGTTTTTAATAAATGGTGTTTGGCCCACTATGGCTCTGAACCCTTCAATTCTCACATTTTTAGTAATACTCAATTATTATTTTAATTTAATCCTAAACTCGGAAGAAAAACATAGCCATGACATCACATATTAAGTGTGTTGGGTGCAAGGATATTTAAGTAATTGCCGTTAAATTAGACGAAGAGGATTGTAGTCGAGATGTGGTTGACACTCACTTGAGTAAAAATATGTTTTCCATACGAAAATATTATTTCATAAAATAATCGTGGAAGAGATTTCCATCTTTGTAGCCAAAAATGTCTGGGTTGTCTGTAACTACAGTATAAAGCGAAAAATAAATCCAAGAAGTGTTTACGTGGATTATAAGAATCCGTTTTATTTTATAACCTGCAATTAAACGTATTTACAGTTTATTGGCGGTAAAGAGAAAGTGTTCAGACGTGGCTGTGGTCAACTAGATATTTCCAGTCAGTGTGTTTAATCAGCTGTTACAGTTAATGTAAGGATATTTTGTGGCTTAATCGACAACTTCCTACAAGTATTGAGGTAGGTTTAATTAACAATGAAGTTGGAAAAAAATCACCAGCTACCTTTTGGTTTTAACTACTGTATAACAAGAATATTCTAACACAGCAATCTGAACTTTTTTTCACGTCGTACCTATAATGTAGACTTCCAGTCATGATTACAATCCAGTAAAAACAAGAAAAGGCTTTTGAGTTTTGAGGACGATATGCGTGTTGCATTCCCTGCAGTCAGATCAGACAAAAAATATTGTTTAAAACACCATCCACAAATTTTCATTAACATTATGATACTAATAAGCAGGGAACGGATTTATATGGACTAAAAATATATGAAATATGTAAATATATATGTAGTTATTTTTACCAAAATATGGAATTAAATATGGATTTTTACCAAAATATGGAATTAAATATGGACTTAAAATTATAAAAAAATGACTATGTACGTTAAATATTGGTACATTTTAATCAAACTAAACAAAAAATATAATGGACGTACCTTATCTTCCAATGTAGTTTCAACAAAACACAATTTTTATTGTCTGTTACCATAACAATAGGTTACAAACATTTCTTTCAAGTGCTGAAAAGTGAATCTTCTTCTATTGTCTCTGAGGATATATTTATACTGACTAAAAGAGCGTTCGACGTCACAAGAAGTAACTGGTACATAATTCAATTTCACAATGTCTGCTGGGGATAAGTCCAAGTTAATCTTCACTGCTGATTCACCACTCATCACAGCAACAACCTTTTGTAGTTCTTCATATCCAGGGTTTTTTGAAAGTACAGTGTCCACCTTAGCTCTTACTGGATCTGCAACTTTACCTCTACCACGATTCAGTTGTTCCACAGTACTATTTATAATTTCAAAACTTTCAGATAGTGAAAGGTGCCTATTTTGGAGACTTTTGAGCGTTTTTATGATGCATGAAAATGTATGCTGAATGTGAGCTAAGTCATTCTTCACACTTATGTCACAGGTAACTGTTTTCGCAGTATCAATTGAGACTGCATCTTCAGAGTCCAATGCAAGGAGAACATTGTTAATAGAGTCTATATGTTCGGCATAATATTCAACTGCTTCTAGCCATGTACCCCATCTAGTTAAAATTGGCTTTGGTGGCAATGGAATTTCAGGGTACATTTCTTTCAACACGTTAACTCTACTGGGAGCTTTGAGAAATACTTTTTTCACTGATGAAATCAACAAATCTACTTTAGGGAAATTGTCTCTGACCACTTCTGCCACACGATGAAATGCATGCGCCACACAAGTAAAATGAGTCAATTTAGGATATACAACAGATAATGCTTGTCCAGCTTTGACCATATAAGGGGCAGCATCGCTAATAAAGAATAACACATTATCGTACATAATACCCTTTGGCCACAGGATACCCATAGCTTCGTTGAACAGTTTAACTATAGTTTTGTTATTGCACTTTTCTAGAACATCACAATGTAAAAGAATTCGTTCAGAATATTGTTCACTTAACAAACCGATAACTACATTACCAACAAGTCTACCTTCTTTGTCGGGAGTCTCATCAATGGAAACCCAAATTGAACTATCTTTAATTTCATCTCTTATCTTCTGTATTGTCTCATCGTAGATGGATGGAGCATACGTCTTCCTAAGTGTTGACTCATCCGGGATTGTATGTTGAGTATATTTTTCAAGGAATTCCCTGAAGACCTTATTCTTTAGTTTGTAGAGAGGAATATCAGCAGAGATGAGAGAACGGCACAGGTCGATGTTAAACTCAGATCTTACATTCGATGTTGTTGGTTGTGTTAAAAACAATTGTCTCTGCTTGGAATTTAGTTGTTTGTTGGCCTGATGTTTACTAGTTGTAATGTGTTGTTGCACCAGGAACTTTTGTGTAGATGATACTGCACACTGACACAAATTACAAAATAATATTTTATTGTCAGTTGATAAACCATCTTCTTTAAATTCTGAAATGTAACTTGTTAGTTTTGATTTTAAATTGACTGAATGACGTACTTTTGGCATATTTACCGTCTTTATAGTATGATTTACAAAACTGAACCTATGTGTACTCTGACTGGCATTTAACTGTTGAGCTGCACAACTGAAGTCTGTTAAAAATTTTAAATTAAATTAATACAGTTTTGTAACTTACTTTCCCATTGTTGATAGGACTGCTAATTTTCAAATAACTCTGATGTTAAAGGGATTACTGAACATGTGTTTAAATCTCTATTGTTGAAATGTATTTTTAAAAGTTAATGGAATTTTGTTTTGTTTTATTGTTAAACCTAATATAATATGGACTGTTTTATATGAAATATGGAAAATATATGGAAATTAACGAAAATATGTACTAAACTCTAAAATATGGAAAATAAAAGTAGGATTTTTCAACCCTACACATTGTGAAACATAAAGATAATGCAAAATATAAATTATATTAGCTTTATAAGTAAATATGTATTTACATATAAATCCTTTCCCTGCTAATAAGTAAATATATATATATATATATATATATATATATATATATATATATATATATATAAAGTTACTCTGTTCATTTTCAAGTTCATTGTAAACAGCTATTTTGTGTAATTTCTACCGATTGTTTGCACGCTCAGGCAAAGCTCCCGGGTTCGATACCCGGTCCCGGAATAATGTTTCCTTGAAATTATTCACTCACAGAGAGCTATACCTGAAAGCCAGATTTTCAGCTATTTTGTGATTCTATAAATGTTGCAGTTTCTTTGACGATTCGGGATGATTGCTATACCGTCAGAACCATCTGTAATTTGTAGATATAGTCGCTCTCTTGGTTTTCAAGGTTTCTTTATTATTATTATTATTATTATTATTATTATTATTATTATCATTATTATTATTATTATTATTAACGCTTAGGCCTAGGTCAGCGGTGACCAAAGCTGGTGTCGTGATTACATCGTGTAATCTCAGACATTCAAACGGGTACGAAGAGTTTCCTCTACATTGCTGTATGTTTCATTCATGTAGTGTAGGCAAGGAGTGGTGGTATCATGTCGCTCTACAAATTCTGCCTCTACAAGCAGTAAGAGGTGGTTTCGTAAAGAATGAGAAGAACTTCTTTGTTGTTCTCTTGAACAAAATGTAATATGTTTACTTTGCTCAACGGTTCAATTAGGAGTATATAGACACATTAATTGCTACACTGAATAATCTATTGTTATTATTATTATTATTATTATTATTATTATTATTATTATTATTATTATTATTATTATTATTATTATTACTGAGCACTAAGTATGTGTTTCTATAATTCTTCTGTATGTGCATGAATATTGATGTTTTTAGGTCTTCTCCCTAGAAAGATAAAATTATTAGGTTTTATCTCAATTTTAATCTCCTTAATCTTTAGATGAGGGTAACTATTTATTAGTTATTCATTTAATAATAATATTGTAGAAAAACTGATTCAATATTATGTGCCAACGAACTGTTAAACGCCAGGAATTCACATTTCTTAAATCATAGCCAGAAAGAGAAAGATGAGATAAATAAATGTATGGAAGTGAGCTATCTAATGGGTTTGAAATATCTCGTGCTCTAAAGCCTTTTAATAGAACAGAATTTCTAAAAAGTGTGATGATTAAAATAGCTTAAATAACTTGTCCATAAGAAGTTTTTAATTTTAAAAACTACGAATTTCTCGACCAAGTATCGAGAGAAGAATTTAGAAAATTCCTGATTATATTCAAGAGGAAGGTTAAAAAAGAAGCAAGAAAAATCGTATATTATTCACTGGCTCTTGATGACAGCAGTGACATTACTGATACAGCAAAGCTTGAGATTTTTATCCGCGGGATTGATCAAGATGTTAGTACAGGAACCACCACTGGTTGTAGTTTTCATGCCAAGTGCCTTTCCTCCGTCTCCTTACTTCATAGGCTGTCTGTCGCATGTAATCACTGCAGCTCGAGTTTTGGTCACCGCTGGCCTAGGTACTTATCGTCATAAATAAATCTGCATTAGAACGTTACATCGAATCCCGGTTTCTCCCAAACTTGTGTCAGTTGTCAGGCCTGGACAGAGCCACTACGTCACTGGAGATTGGTGGTCTCATTAAGCGAGATCGCGTGTCGGCGTGTGCATTAATTAATCTCATGGAACTCAGCCAACTGCACAGAACATAAACGGCGCATGTGTTTCCAGTTTTTGTAGCTAACTTATCGTTGAAACGCCCACAATGAGATAGAAAGTTGTTTTGCACAGTTTTATCAAGAATTTTAAAATGTAACCTATTTTCATACGAATGGCAATTTTACTTTCAGCGTTTGTGATAAATATATGTTCAGAATTCAAAACACTGCGAGAAGTCCATTCTACGTCTATAATATAATTTATTTATATCAGCATCATTGTCATTGTCTTGAGCAGGGGTGCCAAACATACGCTCCCTAATCGTATGCTAGTGTGATGTATTTTTTTGTGTTCTTGTGTTTGTGTTGCATTATGTTTTGTCTTTATTATGTTGTCTATTATATTGGGGTTGTATCCTTTTTATTGTGCTACAGTGTCTATCAGTTTTATTCGTACAGGTGAAAATATGTAACAACTTTGGTGATAAAAGACACATGAAATGAAAGTATTATATTTCTCCTTTAAAATTCTGTTTACTAGCAGTACGAATATAAATAAAACAAAAAATAAATTCAATATGTACCAGAAACATGTAAATAAACAAAATTTAACAAAATATATCATTTCTGTACCTGTCATTCCTATTCGTACACGTAGTAACAAAATTAAATAACTATACAGAAATAACATAAATAATTACGTTCTAATACATGGTTGCATATCCTCTGGCTTTGATCACTGCCGGTCACCTTCTCTGCATGGAATTTACTAACGTTTTATATTGCTGCGGAGTGAACTTTCGCCATTCTTCTAGCACAACAGTTTTGAGGTGTTCTTTGGAAGAAACTGTATTCCTTAAGTCTGGACCACAAATGCTCGATAGGATTCAGATCGGGTGATTGAGGAGGAGTATTGAGTTGTTTCGGAACGTTCCCTATCAACCAGTATTTGTTCGTTTCGGCCGTATGTTTGCTGTTGTTGTTTTGTTGGAAAGTGTGGACAGACGTCAAACCTATTTTTATTGCACTTTCCTTGACGTTATTTCTCAACTCGATGTTACCCACGCCTTTCGAGGACATACAGCCCCAAATCATTATGGAGCCACCTCCGTGTTTCACAGTGGGAAGAGTGTTATCCATTCCACACTCTATGGGCACCATCGGATCTGAAAAGATTAATTTTGGTCTCATCCGACCAAATAACACCGTCCCAAAATTCTTTCTCCTTATTTACATGAGCTTTAGCAAATTTAATTCTTAAAACTCAATTTTTTCTACTTACAAAGGGCCTTTTTCTTATCCTTCTACCATGAAATCTATATTTATATAGGACACACCGCACCGTTGATTCGCTAACAGTCTTCCTTGTAGTTTTTGTCATGAGAGGACGTAGTTTCGGCACATTTAACCATGGATTTGATTTTATCTGTCTATTATAAAACGTTCTTCCCTCTCATTTAGTATTTTTTCTTTTGGTTTCCTCTTCTGTTTTGCAGTAGATCCACTCTATTTGAAATTTTTTATCAAGCATTGTACCGTGGAATGGCTTTTATTTACTATATTGCCTATTTTCCGTAAAGAATAACCTTTAAGAGCCAGTCTAACTATCGTCTTCTTCAGCTCGGCACTGAGTTCCTTCAACTTGCTCATTTTGAACAGAACTGACTGCTGAAGCAAAACAAACCCTAGAGCACGCGGCATTGCACACTCGCTGTTACCATTAAGGCTCGGCACCCCCGAATAAGTCAACATCACTCAAGTGTACGAATATAAATGACATACAGTTATACTTTCAAAGCAATGTATTTATTAATATTTTTGTTAATTGGGGCTTAAAATAAAAACTGGTTGTAAATTAACGTTCTAAGAAATGTGCAAATCTAGTCTTTCAGGTAAAGCTCCCTGTAAAGAAGATTTGAATAATTTCAAGGGAAAAATTGTTCCGGGACCGGGTATCGATCCCGGGACCTCTGGTTGAACGTACCAGCGCTCTACCACTGAGCTACACGGGAACTCCACCCGACACCGTCTCAACTTTTCCCTTTATATCCACACAACTCGCGTGGGCTGACGAAACGCCAGAGACCCACAACGAGTGCACACAATCTCTGTGTGACTTGGAATTGTGGTTTTCTGTTAACGTACACAGTAACGTATGTATTATGCAAATCTAGTCTTTCAGGTGAAGCTCCCTGTAAAGCAGATTTGAATAATTTCAAGGGAAAAATTGTTCCGGGGCCGGGTATCGATCCCGGGACCTCTGGTTGAACGTACCAGCGCTCTACCACTGAGCTACCCGGGAACTCCGCCCGACACCGTCTCAACTCTTCCCTTTATATCCACACAACTCGCGTGGGCTGACGAAACGCCAGAGACCCACAACGAGTGCACACAATCTCTGTGTGACTTGGAATTGTGGTTTTCCGTTAACGTACACAGTGACGTATATATTATGCAAATCTAGTCTTTCAGATGAAGCTCCCTGTAAAGCAGATTTGAACAATTTTTATTGTACAATATAAATGCAATTATCACAGAGATTGTGTGCACTCGTTGTGGGTCTCTGGCGTTTCGTCAGCCCACGCGAGTTGTGTGGATATAAAGGGAAGAGTTGAGACGGTGTCGGGTGGAGTTCCCGGGTAGCTCAGTGGTAGAGCGCTGGTACGTTTAACCAGAGGTCCCGGGATCGATACCCGGCCCCGGAACAATTTTTCCCTTGAAATTGTTCTAAGAAATGGTTTTAAAGCATGGTACACTACTATTAGTATATGTGTATAATTATTTTGTACATAATGTTGTATTATTAGTTTAAATTAGATATGTACGAATAAGAATGATAGACACTGTATGTATTTGATTGTGTTTAGCTCTTCTTTGTAGTCCTGTAGCCTCCTGAATATGCGTCTCAGAGGTCCATTGAAACAGCTCGTCGTTGCTACCGCTGGGCGTTGACTTCAACGACTTAGCAATACATTCATTCAGTTTGGGTGCCGAAACGAAGTCGTCCCACTTTCCATCTAAATTAGCATGTGGCCACGAGATACCTGTCATTAAATAATTTCAAATACGATACTTCTGCATTACGAACAACAGGAAATCCGCCGCGAGAAACTTTCTAAAGGAGGGACATGTCTTTCGTTCTCAGCACCGCCGCCAACGATCAGATATGTGCAAAGCTTTCCTGTTATTATTCTGCGAAGAATCGTTCGTCATTCGAAACGAAAATGATAGGCTACTGTGTGAAAAACAGAAAGAACGGTAAACCAAGTGGGGCGTTCGACAAGACAGATGAGTACTGGTAGGAGTCTACTGTGCTTTGGACATCACATATAGAAATATTGGCGTCATTGAGGCTACACATGCTTTCTTGAAAATCTCAAATCGCAAAAGAATAAATAACATACCTACCTTTTCATTATTTATTTATTTACTTATTTATTTATTTGTATTAACTTATTAATTTATTTATTTAGGCCTATATATGTTTACATATTTATTTATTCACTTATTTACGTATTTATTTGCTTATCAAATAATTACTTTATTTATCATCATCTACCCTATTCAACATCTACTTGGAGGATTTGGTGAAGAACTGTTTTCAGAACATGGGAGGAGTAAAAGTAGGAGGAAGAATAAAGTGCATAAGATTTGATGATGATATGGCGTTGTTAGCAGAAGAAGAGCTGATACTAAGGGATATGGTACTGGAACTAAATGACAGCTGTGAGCAGTATTGAACGAAGATAAATGCAAACAAGACGAAGACAAGTTAGACAAGACAAGATAGATTTATGTCTGCTAATATGGTAATCGATAATAGGTGGAAAAGCCTTTAAAAGTGAAAAAAGTAAAAAGTAAGATATGATATAACGTAACATAAATTTGTATTTATGAATTTTCAGACTATGTTAAAAAAAACTAAAAGAAAAGATTAATTATCATCGCTAACAATTTATTAAGGACGTTTAATTCACCATACTACGCAAATATTTAATGAGTGGAATATGTTTACCAGTCTAAATTAAGCAAAATATTTTACGGGGTCAACCAAAATGAAGTATGACTTTTAAGGGGTCTGTGACAATAGAAAGTTTGAGAACCCCTGTTCTATGCTAATTAAAAATCGGTAAAAATCTCTTTGACACACGGTGTACACTGTACAGATTATATAAGTAAAAATTTAACTTTATATAAGATAAATTATATCTGAAATATCGTCGGTTTCGCATTTACATAGTACTTTACTACAAATTTCGCATTTTATCGCACATTCAGAATCTACTGAAAAGCGATATAGAAGTTGTGAAAAATAAAAATATAAAAGCACAAGGACTTACAGTCATTTCGCATTTTATTACTCTTACATGCATACATACATACTTTCAAAAGTGTAACCAGAAGGGCTTGGGGTGATGAAGCAGTATATTCTGTACTCGGTGCCACATAACTTCACTAATTACCCTAGACGCAGAACTTCCAATCAAACAGTACTCTTTTATTTACTGGAGTACTTATTTATTAGGAAACACAGAGGGTTCGGAATTGAACGTGATGACGTGAATGTTAAGAGAACATCCACAAACTATTAGGGAAAACACGGGAATTTTACTTGAAGCAAGTAACGAGATAGGTTTGGAAGCAGCCTATATACCGAAAATACAAAGTATATGATTATGTCTAGTGACAGAACATAATACAAAATGGAAATTTATCCTTTGAAAAGGTGTAAAAATTCAAATACTTAGGTGCAACTGTAACAAATATAAATGGCACTCGGGAGGAAATTAAATGCAGAATAAATATGGGGAAATGCCTGTTATTATTCGGTTGAGAAGTTTATGTCATCTACTCTACTTTCATAAAAAACTGAAAGTTAGAATTTATAAAACAGTTGTATTACCGGTTGTTCTTTATGGTTGTGAAACTTGGACTCTTACTTTGAGAGAAGAACAGAGTAAGGGTGTTTGAGAATAAGGTGCTTAGGAAAATATTTCGGGCTAAGATGGATGAATTACAGATGGAACTGTGGTACCCGGCACCGGAACAATTTTTCCCTTGAAATTATTCAAATCTGTCTTACAGGGAGCCTTACCTGAAAGACTAGATTTGCATAATATATACGTCACTGTGTACGTTAACAGAAAACCACAATTCCAAGTCACACAGAGATTGTGTGCACTCGATGTGGGTCTCTGGCGTTTCGTCAGCCCAAGCGAGTTGTGTGGGAAAAGTTGTGACGGTGTCGGTTGGAGTTTCCGGGTAGCTCAGTTGGTAGAGCGCTGGTACGTTCAACCAGAGGTCCCGGGATCGATACCCGGCCCCGGAACAATTTTTCACTTGAAATTATTCAAATCTGCTTTACAGGGAGCTTCACCTGAAAGACTAGATTTGCATATTTGTAAGTACTCAAAGAAGTACTCATGAAATTTCGGCCAGTATACTGGACCGGTACCCACCCAGAATCGTAATGTACTTGGGGAGCTACGATAGGTAGCGAAATCCGGTTGAGAAAGTCAGCTATAACGGCTGGGGGGTCATCATGTTAACCACGCGATACCTCTGTTCTGATTGGATGATCGTCCATCTCTGCTTCAGCATGTGAAGGTGAGGCCAGCATCCTTCTGATCGGTCTGGGCCCTTTAAGGGCTGTGACGCCACGGATTATTATTATTTCACTGCCTTTATCAATAAGACCTATGTATATAGACCTGGAGAGAAGAGACAAAAAAACAAATGAGGCACAGCTTCGTTGGGGGATTCCAAACTCAATAATAAAACTTGATTTACAAAAAAATCGGAGTTGGATAGTTTCGTATTATGTGCTACAGCCAACAATACTCACTCCTCCCTAAAGCCAAGGACAGAATTAGATACTTTCTCTTCAGTACTGTTGCTGATTTATACCCAGCACATCCCTCGTAAACAGCAGACCGTGTGACCATGGAAACGTGTTTATTGAGAGGACATTCCCACGAGGAGAAAGTGGTGATGCAGATCTTCTCATCCCGCTGAGATTCTGTTACCTTTGCAATTTGTATTCATACCTCTTGAGTGTCACGGATATCTTACAGTTCATACTTCATTTCGGCCCTAAAATGTTTTACTTAATTTATATTGGGATAAAATCATTTTTCGCTTTTTACTTTCATTTTTTTTTTAAGATCTTAACCTAACAGCATTGAAAAACAAAGAAATGCAACCCGCAAACATGACAACGCCCAAAGATAAATAAGCGCAACGCGAAAATATAGGATACATTCGTTTCGATATTGAATGCAGCAAGCACAGTCATTTTCAGACGTTGGCATATTCTGTCCGACAAACGGCAATCAATGATTCCTACATAACTATATTCTACAGTAAGATGTACAGGGACATCATTTTATTTTTACTTTAATTTTTATTGTACCTGAGTTTTTAAATGTACTTCATTCCCACCTCTTCTACTAATGAAGTTCAACCGTCCTCCACACAGATCCAAGACCGCATATACAGTCATAGTAGCCTTACGGTCATAGTAAACAGTACGTTCCAAAAATATGTTCGCGTTTTCCAGGGACGAAAGGGCTTTCAATATTGAATCATTTTCGCATAGGTACTGTCGTCCATTTGTCTACATCGCATCCCGGTTTCCCCCACCTGCTTCTATTCGCCTCTCTGTAAAGGCTAGTAGCTTGGCTGTCTTAGCTCTTTTCTAAGAACATTAATTTTTTTTAGGAATTGGAAGTCTACGTAATATTATACCCATACAACTGCTTAAAATAACTTAAATGAAAGGGCCTAATTAAGTAATTAACTGTCACGTGATTCCCCCCCCCTTTCTACGACATAACCACTTGGACGGACAGTAGATAGCATGTCTGAGTAATTTTATCTTTTCGGATCGGACAGAAGTGAAGATTGAATTTACAATACGTAAGGTACTCTTTTATAGAGTAGGTACAGAATTATTTCAACATGAGTTACTGGCACGAAGGACGAAACTGGTACTGTAATTGGAATTAGGTACAATAGTCTATAGTGCGATAATATGCACTTCCTTCTCTATGGTGTACGCTAATGTGCTGTAGACAGTATACTATACACTGCATAATTAATACGTCCAAATGGAAAGCTCAGTTCGTGAGTAAAAACACTTATTGTTAATACTGTACTGTATTTTGATTAAACAAAAATCTGATGGAAATTATCAAACTCAAAAGCGTGATATTTCCTAGTTTACGTAAATGGATGAACTACTTTTCTTCCCGCCTATACCTAGTAAAGTGATTTGTTTGTATATTACGCCAGTATCATCGAACTCCAGTTGTGGAAGCGGGTAGCAAACGGTGTTTTCGGTTCTCAACAAAGTATAGCCAGGTTAATATTAGAAATATTAGTAAAAATAAAATGATGTCCCTGTACAAGTAAATCATCAATATCTGCGTTAACCTATTCTGAACGTGTTAAACGTTGCTTAATAAATGTTTCGTTTATCAATATATCATTACATATTTATGAATCTGTATTCATTCATTCTTAGTTTTCTGCCCAAGGACAGGTCTTTCACTGCAAACCCAGCATTCGCCAATCTTTCTTATTTTCCACCTCCTCTTAGTCTCCACATATAATCCATATACAGTCAGCTCCGGATATAGTGAACCTGTGCGGACTTGCATATTTCGTTCACCATATCCGAGATTCACTAAATCCGAAGTGTCTCTCTCCTAACCTTAAGTGACAAGAATGAATGAAATTGTGAACAATAAAATAAAATAAAATACTATACAGTAATTAAAATATTTAATTTTTGTGGAATGGATTACACTGTATACTACTGTCGCTTGCGACAGACCACTTTCAGTGTCACTTATAATTCGAATTTATTATACAGTACATCAGTGATGTCAAAGCAAGCGCATTTTTCTGACCTTGACGTCGTGCGCGGGCAGCAAGTGCTAAGTATGGAAAGAGGAAGGGATGTGTATATGAATAAGCAGCCTGTTGGATTAAGAAAACAGTGGTGCACAAACTTCAAACGGAACGTGAAATTTTATGTCGTTATTTTTATATGGCTTCTTTCTGTTTAATATTATCTATATTGTCTGTAAACCAAAGTACTAACACTCATTTCTTAATATTGCACTTGTGTTTTAAATCTTAATAACATAATAGAGAGTTAAGAAGGAATATTCACTTAAATTCCATAGTAGTATAATATTATGCTGTATTAAGTGGATGAAACACATCATTCATAAAGAAAGTGATATTCCAAAGAAAGAGATTGTGTATGACATGATAAGTTGGAATTTATATTGATGGTATCTTTAGCCTTACAAAAGTAATCAATAAACTAATCAAAACAATATTACAGTACAAAGCAAAGTTACCTAGGTACTGTATATGTTTTAAGTGTAACTAATATTCCATAAAAAAAACTCTTATCGCATTATGCTTTTAAGGTGACATTGGTGAGCAACGTCCTATCATCAGAATATTAAATTATTTTCTCGAAATCTGCTGAAGCTATAGAGCTGACATTTTTACAACACATGGGCATGTATCTTTTGCTTATGATGTAACAATAGTTGCTTTGCTAATTCATTTCCTTACAAACAATTTCCATGCGAATATTTTCAAAAATGTCAATACACTATCTTCAGTAATACGTACTGTGTATACGGCATATTAGATTTACGAAAATATTCTGTAAGGCTACTAAATAAATAGGCCTATACCTGAAAATTTCACTTTTCTATACGAAAAGTTGAGAAAATATTTCTTTTGAATAAAAAAATCAAACTTGTGAAAAATGAGCATTAAAATTAAAACTTACATTCTTATAATGCACTTATACTTCTCAGGCAAATCTAAAAATTAACATGGATACAGTTTTAATAAGTTCTCTTCCCTTTATCTATTGAATCAGTGCTGGCCATCCCTGAATATAGCTCGACCAAACGGCATATACTACCTGTTTCGTCTGTCTCTTTCCTTTCCGTTGTAAAGCGTTCAGGCTCTCCTAAACTCTAAAGCGCGCGCTTGCTCCTATGGGCATCAATTGACATGCCTGCAGTACATTCACTGTTCGAACACTAGAAACAGACTGATCAGGTAGAAATGACAAACGTTGTTATGGTGTCACTGCGTACTCAGCCTTGGAATTTCCCAGGTCACTTAATGGAAACTGGGAAGGGGTTGATGGAGTTTGAAAGCCATCGGAATCTTACGTTCATTTATGCTCTGAACATAATGCACGTCCCTTTTTAACAAAAGAAGGTAGTTTCGTTTTCCTTTGTTTCGATGCTATAATTACGGCATAATGGAAATATTTCTGAGTACAAAAAGCAATCCTTTGATGGCGGAGGATTAGAAATAGCAGTAGAGTAGTGTGCCTGAACATATTACAACCCTTCGACGGTGGAGTGAGGCAAGGTCGTCGCGCGTTGCCTGGATTTACAGTACAGCTCATTGTCTAGGAATCACTAATTTTACCTTTGTCCTTTAACTAAAGGAGCAAAAAACTTAGAATGTTGTTCTCAACACATTATTTCAATTTTATACAAGAAGGTCTGACTTCAAATAAGAATTTGTCAGGATGCAACTCTTGTAACTTCAATTTTAAGTTTCACTATAAACGGAAATATTAATGTACTTTATGGTCGACTATGCCTAAATGTAGTAATTATACACCTGGTAGCAGTCCTTTAATGCACCTCATTAAAGTACACCTATTCATTAAAGTTCAGATTTCGATTATTCTCGGATATGCAATCGAAAGACAACTAGGGAAACGTCACGGAGGCTGGAAATCCAATACTGTCGCAGAAGGTTATGTTCTGTTACTATAATAATTAGCGTTAATTGTAAATAATATTCAAATAAATTCAATTTGTCATCTCGTTTTTTCAATTCTAAATCAATTTCCAGGTTATATCAAAATTAGTTCATGTTATTCTCTAAATTATATCTAGGTCAATGACATTATTGTTCCTCGGAAAAAATAAATACTTTCGCGTCTGCGCACATCTCACAATTTACGAGCTATGCACAAGGTCACTTCCGATCTTCAGTCAGATGCGAATAAAATGAATACTTCTGAATAATTTCAAGTTAGAAATATGGTCGAGCATAAAAAGTCGTATGAAACGTGCCTATAATAGTAATTAAGACGCTCGTATGAAAATTATGAAACTCGCTTGCGCTCGTTTCAGAAACAAACATACTCGCGTCTTAATTACTAGCATTATAGGCTCGTTGCATAATGTACTATTTTAACATATGAGGGTCAGGACCAACGATTTAGGTTCACTAAAGCCGAATGTTCACTGTAACCGAGTTCACTATATATCCAGAGTTTGACTGTATCTTAATGTTGTCTGTCATCTGATATCTTCTTCTGCTCCGACCTTTTCTTCCGTTCACCACAGTTTCTTCTTAGCCAGTGGCCTAGTCAATTATGAATTCACATAATATGTGAGTACAGAGGAAAAAGGGAGGATGTCCACTTTCAGGCAAAATTCAGATTTCCATTCCCTTATATACTTCATATGAAGTGAATTCATTCTACACTTAGAACAGGGGAAGAAAGTTCTTAGTTACAGAATAACTGCTGGTTAAATTCTCAGTATTATATTCGGAATGATAGAGTTTCACATTTTAAAATTGGTTTCCTGAGAATTGTTTAAAAGTGGACATCCCCCTTTTTCCCCTGTAGTTTAATATTATTCAACTACATATTTCAATGTATTTTTCTATATATTTACAAACATACTCGTATTTTGCAATTCGCTACTACATAAAAAATCCCAGCTCTAGATACCAGACTGACTGTTTCCCATTTGATCTACTGTCTATTGATGCCCATTATTTCATAACGGATTCCCACGCATTCGGTGCAAGCCTAAAGTTGTACTCTATGAATGACAATGATCACAACTACGTCTTTAACGAAGTAAACCAAGCTCTGTGACGTCACGAACATCTGTGTCCTCTGAATTTAATGAACTGTTACTTGCGTCATTGTCTTAACAGTGTTGTCAAATTAGTAGCTTCTTGATCAGTGGTTCAGATCAGTGTATGAGTACTATGACTTTTCATCCCTACTTAATTCTTGTTACACAAGCGCTGTAAAACCATGTCATCGCGTGGCATGATAGAAGTTTGGGCCTCAAAATGTAGTACCATACAGTTAATGTATGTATGCTATGTATTGTATATTTTTGTGTAACTTTGGTCTTTTTCCACATCTCAAAGCTACATTAATGATGTAAGATTTATGGAATACAATAGGGCTATTCCATCTCAAATCAACCGAAATATAGAGAAAATTGACCTTGCAATTTTTAAATACAATGAAACTTTTTCTGTCCGTTGACAACTGTGATACAGTGCTTTGTGCAAAGCTTGAGGCATCAGAACTTAATAGTGTTTAAATTAATAATATTTAAATTTATCGTATTTTCATAAAATTAGCAACTTTAAAATGTTGTGGCTCCGAAACCCTTTCACCCAGTGATCAAAATCATGGTTTATTTTGATGCTGAGAAATTAAAGTTTATATTGACATGTAAACAGATTTTTTTACTTTTTATGGAAATGGAGAAATTTAGATTTTTATTCATTAAGACGCCTTTGGCCACGAAAAAATATGTTTAAAATATATGGTTAGATTCCGCATTGAAAATACAAATAAACACATATTTTTACTGGTGCACCGTTGATAAGAAAGTATTGAAAATATCAAATAAAGAAAATAAATAGTACGCGCATGAACTAACCAGCTGACTGTGAGGTGAGAGCTAGCCTAGGCAACGAAGGCCAGAAGACAAACACGTGATGTTTCGTCTAATAGCGCATAGCTGGACTATCTTTATCACAAGTTTTCATAAACACAGGAGTAAAATGACGCCCAACACTCGCTTATCTTCATCTCTCGGCCAGTTCGTGCGGTACTTCGCCGTTCAAGTCTAGGCGTGTGAAAATAATTTATTTAATACCCTCGAAACTTATTGCTGAGCCACTAAGCAAGCAATGCCGAATTCCTCTTAATAATGCAAGGTTTTTTCTCAATATTTTTTACATTTTTACAAATGGGCAAAAAGCCTAAAAGTAAGTAAAATCAGATTATCTGTCTCTCTGTATACAATAAAAATAAGGATTACTTCTTAACATAACCTACCAAATGTCAGCTTCAAAATGAGCTCCCGTTCAATGTTCTGCAGTAAATGGTTCCAGAGTTCTGAGCGCTGAAAGAGGCTTGTTTTTATAAAATACGCTAAATTTGTCGCTCAATAGTAGGAAAACCGTTTGACTTTCGATAGTATATCTTTGAAAATGCACTGTCCTCAGCATCTTGTATAAATAGGGAAAAAATTAGAGAATTAAAAAATGCGAGGTTTTTTACTGATCGATTTCATATGGAATAGCCCAATAGATGAAATTAAAAATAAAATAAAAGTCATCCAATGTGGCTTAAGTGGTTTTAGCTGCAAAGACTTATCTAGGAGAAGGTCGGTTTTCCAAAAATAAAAGTTAAATTTATCTCCCTCCCATAGCGACTGAGCCTAGTTCCCTTTATCTTATGCTTGACCAAGTGACCTCGCTATTTGTGAAGTCTAGGCTTTGTCCACAGTCCTTACCAATCTGGATACAGGATTGGGCAAAACCCATCTTTTCATATTAAATCGTTTAGCCATGAATCTAAATGGAATAATTGCGAAAATAAATCTTGCAACGCAGCGCACTGACGCGTGTCACCGACTGAGTACAGCAGAGGGGGAGGGGAAGGTAAGGAGTGCAGGCCGCGCTAGCTAGAGTTATTGCAGTAGTCATGATATTGCCAAATGCTTCATAGAATCATAATGATTTCCTCTAAAACGATGAATTCAGAGAAAAACTTATTTCGATTTTTCACCACTACCAGTTTAATTTTGGTACAGAGGTTACCATCCACCCTGTATTTGATCTCATAATAAAAACTCAAACAAATCTAATTTTTGTCATGTGAATATAAAAGAAAATAATTCTTGTAATTCACTTTGCTTTAACTACAACGTGCGCCAGATCTCTGTATTCTTTTTTGTTTGCCAGTTTCTTTATATACTGCCTGAGGGGAGAAATCAGATGTGCTCTTACTGAGGCTCATTTTCAAGAATGTCTGCTCACATACACTTCGTACAGTATGTAATAAAAGCGGACATACAACTCATACGCGCTTTGTCATTGTTTTGAATACAGAAGTATTCATTTTCCTATTACTCAAAGCAAGGAGGTGCACTGTCACATTTACTTTTTAACTTTGCTCTAGAACAGGCCTGCACAAGGTTTGCGCTCTCCGAGCCGGCTCACAGCTCATGAGCGGAATGCAGATTATTAGCTGCGCTCTGTATAAGGGTGCAAGAAGGGATGATCTCGTACAAAATATACACGAAAGGAAGTACTATTACGAGTGTTTATGAAATGAATTCCCGTTCAGTGTTTGCAAAACTATCTTGGACTACGCATTATTAATTAATAAATAAATATTTATTTTACAGAAGTAATAGAAATTCTATAGTTACTTAAATGTACAATATCATTTTGTTCTATTTTTATTTATCAGTACATCAAAACGAGGTTTTATACTGTTGGCAGCTGAAAGGAACAGTAGCCTACTGATCGTAATGAAACATCAGTTAGATGTTCGATGTCTGCCTTTATTAAAGTTTATTATAGAAAACAGTTGCTCACAAATATAAATGTTAAGCCAAACAAAGCAAACATTTTCACAGCCAGCTTGTGTAGTCGTGGATATTAATGCTATTGTTTAGTCTTGTAAAATTCAACCAGGCTAGTAGTATTATTCAAACGATCTTTAGCCCTTATGTCACATTGAAGATCAATAAGTTCGAGCTGTAAATCGTTAAATGTTAAAATATGTTATGTTCCGTCTTTTAGATTCCTCCATACTGTACTGTAGCAATAGATAAGCAACGTGAAACAGTTACTGAGAATAGGCCTACACACTGCACTCCACTAGATAACTGAGTGGTCGTTTCCCTCTCCTCTACCAATGCAAGTCTATGTCATTCTGACGTATCTTCCTCTCCGTTTCGGCGAGCGATAAACACTGCTCTCCCGCTCCCAAGGAGCGCGCGCGCGCTCGTTGAACGCTGTTTGTGCAGGTATGCTCTAGAGTATGCCATTAGGAAAGTCAAGGATAACAGAGAGGGTTTGAAATTGAACGGGTTACATCAGCTTCTTGTCTATGCGGATGACGTGAATATTTTAGGAGAAAATCCACGAACGATTAGGGAAAACACGGAAATTTTACTTGAAGCAAGTAAAGTGATAGGTTTGGAAGTAAATCCCGAAAAGACAAAGTATATGATTATGTCTCGTGACCAGAATATTGTACGAAATAGAAATATAAAAATTGGAAATTTATCCTTTGAAGAGGTTGAAAAATTAAAATACCTGGGAGCAAGAGTAACAAATATTAATTTTACTCGGGAGGAAATTAAATACAGAATAAATGTAGGAAATGCCTGTTATTATTCGGTTATTATTTATAAAACAGTTATATTACCGGTTGTTCTTTATGGTTGTGAAATTTGGACTCTCACTTTGAGAGAGGAACATAGGTTAAGGGTATTCGAGAATAAGGTGCTTAGAAAATATTTGGAGCTAAGAGGAATGAAGTTATAGGAGAATGGAGAAAGTTACACAACACAGAACTGCACGCATTGTATTCTTCACCTGACATAATTAGGAACATTTGAGACGTTTGAGATGGGCAGGGAATGCAGCACGTATGGGCGAATCCAGAAATGCATATAGAGTGTTAGTTGGGAGGCCTGAGGGGGAAAAGACCTTTGGGGAGGCCGAGAGGTAGATGGGAAGATAATATAAAAATGGATTTGAGGGAGGTGGAATATGATGATAGAGACTGGATTAATCTTGCTTAGGATAGGGACCAATGGCGGGCTTATGTGAGGGCGGCAATGAACCTCCGGGTTTCTTAAAAGCCAGTAAGTAAGTAAGACATTGAATACAAACTCGCTCTACCTTACCAAGTGAATGACTCATGGTATTGAGAGAAGAGATGAATGCCGTAAGCAGGGGTGCTCAGTTTTGCATCCCTGATTTTAAGGAACAAAACAAGAGATGATGGAAGCCTAAGGACCAGGAAGCAGGTACGTAAGTCCGCTACATGAGCCGTGTCACGTACTTACGCAGTGAGATCTGTTGCACAAGCGGCCGACCGCCACGAGATTGCCACACGCGCCCGCCCGGCTAATATCTTATTTGCTGTAAGCACATCTCAATGTTGTTGGACTTTGCAGCCATTACAATGAACAGCACTGTCACGTCCCCCGTATTAACCCGCAGGGTCAATCCTGCTTTAAATATTCAGAACATATTGATGAAGTTAATTCTGCGATAAGCTGCCTAGATCACATTTTTTATTTTAGATAATACGGTAGTACGAGGTTTGAGGTCACTGTACCATGCAAGAGGATTTAAGATTTTCTTCTTCTTCTTGCTTTCATTGTAGCCATAAAGCCTGTTCTTTGATTTAGCTCAGGTGTCATTATATCTTCTGGGGCCACATGTTTCTTCTACCTGTTGGTAGGTTGTCTATTGCGATTTTAATACTATACCCTATTTCAGTCATAGCGAAAATGTGACTCGCGAGCACATTGTGACTCGCAATGATAGCTGTGCATTACTCTTGCTTCCTACCTCCCCCAACCCCCACCCGCTCACTCACTGGAGTCAAACTCCGTTCCATTTGTATTTGTCTCTGACCTGCGAGTGGCGTATCATCGCAATGTCTCTCTCGAAACCATGTACCTCTACAAAAATAAAAGTTTCAAGTAGGATGGGAAGACGCATTTTTTGCTGTCAATATGAGAATATTAAATGTATGATATGTTCACAAGTATTACGAGGAAAACGGTTGTATAACATAAAACGGCATTATACTACATGTTACTGATGAAACATTAAAAGGTTAAAATCCCTGTCGGGGCAAGCTACCTGGTTGAGGTTTTTTTTTTTTCCGGGGTTTTCCCTCAACCCAACACGAGCAAATGCTGGGTAACTTTCGGTGCTGGACTAATTTCACCAGCATTATCACCTACACATCATTCAGACGCTAAATAACTTGATGTTGATACAGCGTCGTAAAATAACCCAATAAAATAAAATAAAAAATTAGAAGGTTAAGTATTATTATTATAGTTATTATTATTATTATTATTATTATTATTATTATTATTATTATTATTATCTCTGTACGTTGATCCTTTTTCAGCGGATGTAAGAATAATGCGGTTAGATCTTCAATTTAAACTCGCAGATTTACAATGTGATGTTAAATGAAAGCTAGATGTAAGGACTTGACAAATGTTGAACTTTTCAAATCTTTGCCAGAAAATAAATATCCGAAGCTTCGTTCTTTCGCTTGCTTTGTTGAAGCCATGTTCGCTACAACTTACGTTTGTAAAAAATTATTTTCAAAATGAAAATAGTAAAAACCAAATTTAGATCACGACTGACAGACAAATACCTTCGTGATCAACTACGGCTGTCAGTAAGTGACATAATTCCTGATTTTGAAACTCTGTCGCAAGACAGTTAATTTTAGGCTGAGATAATGTGTCGTATGTTTTATTGTTCATTTCTTTCTTCGTTACACGTACTAAACATTAGTTTGTAGCCTTGTACTGTATAAAATTATATTTAAGCGCTTGACGTAAGTAAAATGAAAATTCGTTAATAAGTCAGACAGTTGCTTCACTTTCACTTCGGGTGTCTGCCTCCCTCCATAGGTGCTATGCATGTTGCAGGTTACACAGTGGCTCGGCGCACGATCACATTTTCGCCACGGCTGCCCTATTTCTATCCATCCTCTTTATACAGAGTGTAAGGGGTATAAGTGTCAATATTTTAACTGATGATTATTCATGTCATAAGGAAGAAAAAATGTCTTTATATATTTTTTTCTAATTGCAATATTTAACTAATTATTAAAGTTTACAATATTAGACATTTTGCAACGTTTCTGGGTGGGGAGGATGAGTTTTAGAATTACATAGTACAGCTCAAGCGGGAAGGAGGGGGTTTAGAAGTACACAGTACAGCTCAAGCGGGCACAGACATATCGGTACAAAACAGGTGCTCTGTTCTAATGCAGGAGCGGACCATGACAATACTGTTGTTTACATAAAACGAGCAGCAAATACAAACGTTCAATCTCATTAATACGACATTATGGTAAATTTACATTTTATGTAACAATATTGCTCCATTTTAATTGTACTTCTAAAAAATAAACAATAATGTTTTTCGAAAAGGGATAAGATTTGTGTCAATGAAATGAGTGAAAATGTAGCGTTTCTGCAAAAAGTGGATTAGTCCAACGTCTTTCTAGCAAAAGACGGACAAGTCACAAACATATCCGGTTCTTGTTAGAAAATATCATGAAGATGGCATTAGTGTTGTCTTCTTTTGATTCATCGCCATATTAGCTGTTATTGTCGGTGTTATTGGTTAAATATTTCGTTTTACAAATCAATAATAATCAAAATGAACCAGATCCAAATATGCAATGGTCAAAGAAGAAGAAGAAGAAAGAAAAGAAAAAGAAAAAAAAAGAAATTCTGAAGTTGAAGGTGAAGAACGTATAAAGCATGTTCGGAAACTGGTTCCAAAACGTGTGAAAACAGCTATACTAATAATAATAGTAGTAATAATAATAATAATAATAATAATAATAATAACAGTAATAATAATAATAATAATAATAATAATAATAATAATAATTGTTTTTATTGAGTATAGTTTATGTTGTTACTAGAATAAATATTTTTCAATAGGTACTTGATATATCTGACGTGCCAAGAATTCAAAGACTGAAGGACACAAATTTAGAAAGAGAAATATATAAACATAACAATACTGTTTTTCTTGTTCAGAAAATCATTCTAACATTACGATTTTAAATTACATAAGTTGGGTCAGATGCAACAGTGTTCATGAATAAGATAGTTATATATAATAAAAGTGATATAATACAGTTGTATGAACGCTTTTTAATGATTGAATAAAATTAATAAAATCGGTTAAAAACCATACACGTTTCGGAGGAATGCTCCTCCATCTTCAGTGGTAGTACCACGACGCTGATATAGTGGTACTACCACTGAAGATGTCTTCCTTAAGCTACGTTACGCGGTCGAACAACTATACCAGCGTCGTGGTACTACCACTGAAGATGGAGGAGCATTCCTCCGAAACATATACGGTTTTTAACAGATTTTATTAATTTTATTCAATCATTAAAAAGTGTTCATACAACTGTATATCACTTTTATTATATATAATAAATATTTTAATTTAATAAACACTTATAAAGCATTTATTTGTATGTTAATACAGTTGACAATATGAATGAAACACGATTTCATATACTTTTTCACAATTAATGTGTGTTCATACAAAATTTTCTGCAAAAAGTGGATATGTCCAAATGTTTTTCTTCTCCCAAGAAACCATATAAAAGAGAAGAGTGAAACTTTTTACCAACGTTGGTAGATATATGAGATACCTGCATAAAGTGTATCAGATTGTTATATTGTTTGAGAAACGTGAGGAACATTTTTTTTTTTTTTTTTCGTATTCCGAAAAATGAATAGTTTGGTCTTGTCCGGTTTTTGCTATCAACCCTTCAATTGTCATATATAATGGAGAATTGTAAATTTATTTTTCAACTACATTATATTTTTCGTCATTTAATATTTGTGATTTAATGCGTTACTTTGTATGGAATTTAATTCACTTCGTATTATGTAATTATTTATAATAGTAAATTATGCACTGAAAGATTTTGGGGTATGAAGTTGATAAGAAATTTTATCTGGGGGGTACGCAAAAGGAATCCAGAAATGCATATAGAGTGTTAGTTGGGAGACCGGAGGGAAAAAGACCTTTGGGAAGGCCGAACCGTATATGGAAGGATAATATTAAAATGTATTTGAGGGAGGTGGGTATGATGGTAGAGACTGGATTAATCTTGCACAGGATAGGGACCAATGGCGGGCTTATGTGAGGGCGGCAATGAACCTGCGGGTTCCTTAAAAGCTAGTAAGTAAGTAAGGTACGCAAAAGGAAAAATGTTGAATACTACTGGTGTAGAGTAATGTGGTAGTATCTTAGGAAAAGTATGATAGAAGGAAAATTAAGTATGGAAATAAAAGGAGCGATTGGGAATTTATGAAAAGAGTGAAGGTGAAGTGTGTAAATATAATAACAGTTAAAACGGGAAAATGTGAGTGTAAAGATGAAGCAAGAGCGTTAGAATGAAGTGAATTGAAATAGGAGAGATTTAAATGCCATAATGTGAGAGAAATGTCATGTGACAAAAACAAGAAAAAAGATTATGGTTTGTTTGTGCAATGTGAGTGGAGATGACTGCATACGGAAGCATAGTGACTTGAGAATAGAATACAGAAATAAACATTAAAGGAGTTGGTTAGGAAGTGAGAGGAAATATATTAGTGATAACTGAGAACGAAAGTAGGAAATAGAATGTCATATTAGAAGTGATTTATTAACGGTAAGAGAGGAAATATAAAATGGAATACTGGACGAGTAGCAATAACACTGTTAGACAAAAGTAAATGAGAGTTAGGGTGTAATCTAAATACAGTAATGTGAACAGATATATTGTAGATGCTGTTGACAAATAAATATATAAAAATTTAAAGTATGCTAACAGAATCTTACCTTTGTCGCTGCTGACGAATTCTACGGTTGCTCGATACATGCTTCGCCTCCCACACACGACTTACCTCACACACAACAGCAGTCAAACACAGCGTGAAATTCACTGTGGTACAAGACATGCGCGCGCATATCCGTGTGATACTACAGTAATCAATACCCGTACCGAAAATGTTGCAAACATTTTTCTTCAATGTATACGTATCTCTTTTACAACTCATAAATTCAATTTTTACAAATCACGTACCACATTTTGTTTTCTTATACCATTGTTCTTTTTTTTTTTCTCATTTTCCATTTTAATTTGTATTTACAATTGTATCTTGCATTTGTATCTGTTTCATCTCTTTTTTTTTTCATGTTATATGCAATTCTATGTTTTTTAAACGAATATCTGTACTGTCTATTGTAACTGGGGCTTTGCCCTGTTATAGACATGAATGAATAAATAAATAAATAAATAAATAAATAAATAAATAAATAAAATAAATAATTAAGAAAGCCAGTATCAGAATGCAGAATGCATGTAAAAGGTTCCTGATGGTCTGGAGAGAGATCCTTCCTCTAGGAATGTATGTGACTCACCAATCCAACCTAAATACCTAAATTTCTTTTATAGGATAGAAGAAATAAAAACAAACCGAGGAGAACATCCATTACTTGCTTACTTTATTTATAAACGTCACAAAACCATTACAATCCATATATTAACGTCTTTTTTAATTCCAAGTAAAAAAGAAAATGTCTTAAATATATATCAATGGCTAATAAGAGATATCTCATATCTGCTAATTTTCTGGTGAACCAAACAACTGTCTTAAAAATAAATTTCTCTTAAAATAAAGAAACATTTTATAAACGTCTCTGCTTTGCATGATCTTCTACTCAAGGAAAAAATATTAGTTACTTATCCAATTTTGTAAACATAATAATAATGTAGACATTCTAAATAATAAAGAAGTTAAATTAAATGACCATTTTTGTAGATAAGACGTATCACTTCTTAATCATCGATAATTACAACATTCAGTGTTACTAATCTTATAATTATGAAGTTACTGGTCAGTAAAAACAACTGTCACAAATAATAAATTAGTTCAACTAGACATAGTTTGCTGAAGCCCACACTTCGAAACGGACGCCAGAATGAAGCATTCAATATGTTGTTTATTCTTCAGACATCCTACCCGGGCAGTAGAAAGTCGGATTTCAACGTCCACGTTATCTGCGTTTTTCCTTGGATTAGGCACTAAAAAGAAGCATACAATAAAATTATCAACAGTAATCTCACTAGACGTTTTGATTTATCTAGAGAAAATCAAAACTCGAGTGGGATTTAATTGATTATTACACGATTAGAAGAAAGTATATAAAGATTATAAGTAACGAAGTACTCCAATACAATAAAATACTAATTGACTTACGAAAATACAACTGTCTTCAAATGTATTATTGTACCATCTCAACATTACAAATATTATGCTAGATGCATGCTAGATGGCAGTAGTGTCTTTATACAGACACTGTAATTATTACTATTCAATAAATCTTAATATTAAACAATCTCTGACACGTGACTATCCATAATATCATATGGCAGAAGTTCTTTTTATCCTCTCAGAGCAGAAGCTATAACATAACCCAACTAATATACACAAGTGTTAGAAAAGTTTTAATTAACGACGATGACATAAAAAATAAACATGAATAATTTTAAAAGGAATAATTATTGAATGTACAATTTTCAAATTTGAATGTGGTTGGTGGTTCAATTGATGATATATTGGACGTGTGCGAAATAGAAGTGGAACTCGTTGATTTAGGCCTACATGGTGTATACAACTTATTCAGAATTTCCGAATGAATAATTTTAAAAGGAATAATTATTTAATGTACAATTTTCAAATTTGAATGTGGTTGGTGGTTCAATTGATGTTATATTGGACGTGTGCATAATAGAAGTGGAACTCGTTGATTTAGGCCTACATGGTGTATTAAACTTATTCAGGATTTCCGAATGGTGCTCTTCATTTATTTGTAAATCGGATTTCAGAAGATGCATAAGTATGATCAGTGATTTTTATTAATTCTTGTTCTTGAATGCCAATGCGAGTCATATTTGAAACTGCTGTGCATCGACTGGAGTGGTTTGTAATTTTATATATATTTTTGACGTCCAGACCAGCGCAGTTTCAAATGTTGGCAAACAAAGAAACAAATGCTAGGGACGCGATAAAATTAAACAAATGCTAGGGACGCGATAAAATTAAACAAATGCTAGGGACGCGATAAAATTGTGCGATAAGCAGCCATGATTGGTTGAAATACGTCCTTTCGTACCGTTTTATTGGTCAAAAGTAGTATGACGTAGTAAGAGTGTAATAGTCAATTAAAAAACGTTCCTGTAATTCATTAATATGAGAATTGTATTAATTGTAGGCGTGGTTGAGTGAAAAAAAAAGGCCTCTAGGCCCTAACTCTGGCAGGTAAAATGAGAATAATAATAATAATAATAATAATAATAATAATAATAATAATGTTTTTATTGGGTTATTTACGACGCTGTATCAACATCTAGGTTATTTAGCGTCTGAATGAAATGGTGATAATGCCGGTAAAAAGAGTCCGGGGTCCAGCACCGAAAGTTACCTAGCATTTGCTCGTATTGGGTTGAGGGAAAACCCCAGAAAAAACCTCAACCAGGTAACTTGCCCCGACCGGGATTCGAACCCGGGCCACCTGGTTTCGCGGCAGACGCGCTGATCGTTACTCCACAGGTGTGGACAAAAATAATAATAATAATAATAATAATAATAATAATAATAATAATAATAATTATTACTATTATTATTATTATTATTATTATTATTATTATTATTATTATTATTATTATTATTATTATTATTACTTTCTTATATCATCATTCACATTAATTTTATTGGTTACGCAACACTAAATAACATAACCTTTAATACCGAGATATAAAATCTTGGTAATTAGCCTACATAAAAACGCTGTAGTGGGTATAAAGGCAAACCACGAAGCACATCTTTATGACATCATGCTTAAGATGCTACCGTCTATGCTAAAGAAAAAAAAAAATAAAAACACTTTAAATTGTTTTTCAATATGTTTCAAAATATTTATAATTAAGACACATACAGAAGTAAAGGTAGAATGTAGAATATACAAATTTCGGTAATTAGGTAGAACAATTCTACCTTTGGGTTTTCTATAGCACGCGACACTGTAGGATTTTTTGGAGAAATAAGTATGAAAATTGTCTAAATTTAAGAGGGAAGGTAGTTTTGAATGTGAAGAATTGAAAATATTATTACAAAAACAACACTTGTCAAAATTGCTATTTTTCAGGAGAACAATAAAAATAAATTAGAACAACACATATCAGCTGTTTCTGTACAACTGGTGCTTATCCTTGTGGCTATCGCACCTGACATGGGTCGTTTTTGGAGTCTATAAACATTTGAAATAGTAGCAAATGTGTCCTTAACTCAATTTCATTAAAAATGACTAGGGCTGTTTTTGTAGCTAATAATGTCTTCAATTGGTATAGGATGTCATTTGACTTGAAAACATATTAGAAAATAGGTAAAAACTGGAAAGAATTTATCGGTGTAGATAATATAAAAGTGATTATTTAACACGTGAAATAATGAGGTAGAACACTTGAAAATATAACGCGAAACACATTTCACTTCACTTAGTATATGCAAGGCCTAACCTAACCTGTCACAGATTCGTATATGCAACACATACCAGAAACCTAAACTAACCTCTCACAGATTCGTTTATACAAGACATATGAAAAGCCTAAACTAACCCAATGTTACCTAACTTAACCTGTCAGAGATTCCCGCACAGGAGAAATTAAGAGAAATTCAAATTGGAAATTTCAGCGTCCCGTGCTATAGAAAAGTCCTGTCTTTTACATAATAGTATGTCATTTTTTCTTGAACTTCCGCAAACTTAAGTACTACTTAGTGTATGTAATTTATTTTAATGCATTTTTTTTTTTCAATTTATTCAAGTCAGTGGGAGTTTGAGAGCCAGAGCGTACTAGCGGGGGTTTGGGGAGGACGGTAGACCTCCAACAAATATAAAATTACATTCCGAATTAGGTTGAGATATGACTAAAATAAGACATTACTTTGTTAGAACATAGAACTGAAGTTGGATCGAATCTCGACTAAGTCAAAGATAAATGTGATGTGTAACTAATTAAAAAATATAACAATTACCCTTAAGAGAAACTAGTGTACGGGAAGCTCAGATGATTTTACTCAATTTATATTGTATTTTTGGTCCAGGAAAAAATAGGTACTCGTCTTTTATGAATACATTATCATGGCTTAATGAAGTGTGGTACCTTAAACTCAAACTTCATCTCAAAAAAAAAAAAACAAAACAAACAAACAAACAAACGAACACAAGCCTTATAAATTCAATGATTTTCACTTTCAAAAACACCTGAACTTCTCGTGTTGTAGTTTCGCCTATCCTTATTCCATGAAATGAAACAATATAATATTTATTTCTAATTATGTATTATTATGAATGAATTTCGATGCGTTGTCCCATAAAAATCACCGGTTATACGCACATCTAATTAAATTACCGAAATCTTTTATATCACCATTTCACACTGACAGTCAACACACCATATTTTATATTCCCATTGGTTCCATGTAACCACAAGGATTTTTTTAATTACCTGCATTTAAATTGTGCCGCCTGTCCAAAAGAATTTCATGATGGGTTAGTTTGATTTATTTAAAGACGTCCTATTCGAATTCTAATTCTGTATTAAGTCAGCTTCCAGAAAATCGACAACAAATATATAACTTATCCCGAAACTAATAACATTATTCCAAATATACTTAACTAAAACTTTCACAGTACGTTAAGGCAAATAAAAAGAATTGTTATATCTAGTAATTTAATTTAATTAGTATAATAAACGAATAATTCTGCACTTCAACTTCACCTAAACAGAGTGATAAATAAGCTGCCATTAAAATGGTTGTGATTGGCTGATTGAGACACATTTTCTTCTTCTTCGTTCTCTTTCTTGGCCTCGGGTTCAATTCAATGATCCCATGTAGCCAGCTAAATTCTCTAATGTAAAATTGTATTCTCTTATGTACTGAATAAATAGCACCGAAGTACCGCACCGACCGGTGACTAACTATTTAAAAAAAAAAAAAACATGAATGAGTTGTGGATGATAAACGATGACAGTGAACACGCCTGCACTTCACGGAGACAGACCGATGACTCTCTAGACACATTTTAATAGAGCGGTCTCTAGCAGAAGTCGTACAAGTAATGTCACCAACGTTTGAAAAATTGTAGCATTCTTAATGGAGGGAAATGCGTTTTTACATATTGTATTTCGGAAATGAGTGTGAAATGGAACGACGTTATTGAGAGAACAAATAGATAAAAATGAATTTGTGACGCGTGCGATATTGCAATAAAAATAATATGTAATAAATTAACAGACGAGAAGTATAATTGTATATTAAGCAACGAGCTATAGTCAAGACTGTTTTTGTTCCATCATAATTAAATGTCTAAGTTTTTAGTTTTTACAACCATCTTACCTAGTTTCTTTAGTGATAATGGGATGGTGAACCTGAGTGTATTTTCAGAGTGTTCTCGACTTTCACTACAGATGGCACGAGTGTGAGTGTCATTTCAGTGTGTTCCCGAGTAGATGGCAGGCGTGTACATCGTATTTGTTGATTTTTTAAAGGGCCTGATATGGAGATTTTAACCTCAAAGCAACACACATTAAAACACAATAAATAAACTCAATTTATTACAATATTACAATTAGCATGAACATAATTTATTTTATATTAAACACATGTTGTTGATTGTGCAGTTTGTGAAATTTATCTGGGAAATGGCTCCCAGTGGAATGTTTGAAGTTAGGTTAATGTTTATTTGAGTGGTTCGAGCAATTTCACTTTCAATACTCGCGCCTGCCATTTTGAATTCGTGCTTTCAAGGCTTGCGGGATGTTGCGCGTACGATATTAATCAATATCGCGTATGCTTAGTTGGAAATCGATAAATAATTACTCTAACATAAAGAATAGCAGTACTTTAATGTATGTCATTAAGACAGTTCCTCTGGAAAAATAACTAAGGGAGAGACTAGCAAAGTGCTTTGTGTGGAGTGTAGTATTTGAATGGGGCAGAAGCATGAACATTACGACGAAGTGAATAGAAGCGACTAGAAGCGTTTGAAATGTGGATATGGATAAGGATGGAGCGTGTGAAGTGGACAGAGAGATAAGAAACTAAGCTGTGTTGGAAAGAGTGGGTGAAGAAAGAATGATGCTGAAACTGATCAGGAAGAGGAAAAGGAACGGGTTGGGTTACTGACTGAGAAGAAACTGCCTACTGAAGGATGCACTGGAAGGAATGGTGAATGGGAAATGATATCGGGGCAGAAGATGATAGACATTAAAATATAAAGTATAGATCATATGCGGATATTAAGAAGAAGGCAGAAAACAGGAAAGACTGGAGAATACGGGTTTCCAGTGGAAGGTCTGCCCTTGAGCAGAACAATATGAATGAATGAATGAATGAATGAATGAATGAATGAATGAATGAATGAATGAATGAATGAATGAATGGTTTGTTGTTGAGACTTCGGCGTGCCCTTAACATAGGGTGACTAGACGTCCTCTTTTGTCCGGACATGTCCTTTTTATGACTTTGTCCGGAGTTCGCGCGGTTTTTTTTTTTTAAATCAAGAAATGTCCTCCTTTTCGTAACTTGTATGCCTGACATTTTGAAATTATCTCATTTGACGCCGTTTTCAAGTAATTTACTTGTATTTGGCAGCAACATCGACGCAATATAGTCTTTGCAACGATCATAAGCCTCTTTGCTCCTCCTTGTTATGAACGTTGCTCAGAGGTAGGCTAGCTAGTAAATCGAAAGATCGAGGTGCGAATGTAAATCTAAATCGATATTTTTCATCCTCTTTAATAATTGTAGTTCCTTTGACTTTCATAATATGTAGCTAATAATTATTTTGTAATAAAATAGATTTTGACGTAATTTAAAGTATAATATAGGCCTAAGCCATCTTTCTATACACAGAAGGGCCTTAGACAAGGTGACGCACTTGCATGTCTGTTGTTCAATATTGCTTATGGAAAAGGTTATCCGGAGCTCAGGAATTGAAAGGAGGGGTACAATATTCCACAAATCTGTGCAAATATTGGCTTATGCTGATGATATTGACATTGTTGGGAGATCAGAAAGAGTCATCAAAGATGTATTCATCAACCTAGATGCTGCAGCACAGCAAATGGGCCTCAAAATAAATTAGGGTAAAACCAAGTATATGGAGGTATCAATAAATCCCTCAGAAATGGAGTATCTTGAAGTAGGAGGATACAAGTTTGAAAAACTCACCGAATTTAAGTACCTAGGTTCACTAGTCACCTCAGATAATAATGTGAGTGTAGAAATCCAACACAGACTCGTCATAGCAAATAGATGCTATCATGGACTCCAAAAACAGTTAAGATCACATGATATCAGCCTCAGCACTAAGAGCAAATTATATAAAACGTTAATAAGACCAGTCTTGCTTTATGGATCTGAAACCTGGGCAGTTGGCAGTGCCGACAATTGTAGGCTGAGTATATTTGAGAGAAAGGTTCTGAGGACGATATACGGACCAGTAAATGATGAGGGCAATTGGAGGAAAAGATATAACTATGAATTATAACAACTTTTTAAAGAACCAGATGTTTGCAGAGAAATTAAAGCTAGGAGAGTCAGGTGGCTGGGCCATATCTGTAGGAAGGATGAAAATGATCCTTGCAAGAAACTGACTTTCACTATACCTTTTGGCACCAGAAAAGTAGGGAGACCTCAGCTAAGATGGCTGGATGAAGTGGAGAAGGAAATAATAGCAGCAGGTGTTAGACGATGGAAAACAAAGGTGTTAGATCGAAGGACATGGAAAAGCATCGTTGGGGCGGTCAAGGCTGGAACCCGGCTGTAGAACCAAAGAAGAAGAATAGGCCTAAGCCTAAATCTAAGTACATATTTTGTGCTTCTATATATTCATAAGCTTATAGGACGGTAAAATAGATTCCTAATACAACTGTAAAGAATAGGCCTTGCAGTGCTTGATTATAATTATTCCCTAAGAGGCCATGATGTGCTCATGTTACCTTCTTGGAGCTTTGTGTCCTCTTTTTTATCGATACGAATCTGGTCACCCTACCTTAACATAAGATTTTCTTCAGATTGAGATATGAGTTTTTTTTAATTAAATCGCAAGTGTTTTGGCTGAGCTTCAATTGTCACACTGTGAACCGGCTGGACTCATCGAGGCAAGGAGAGCATGTTGAGGAAGACAGGTTTGTCGAAACGAGGACGAGGTGACATAGAGGCACGACAGGTTAGCCAACGCATCTCAATCCTACCAGTCTATCCAAATTAAGCTGTGTCTCCTCCCACAGCTTCACTTGTATTTTCTCCCCCTGCATTGACATATCGTTATTCCTCTTTCTCTTCTAGTCGCCTTAACACCTCCCCTTCTTCTACATCCGTTCGTTCTTATTTCTTCTTTTATCTTCAGTTCCTTATACGTCTTCACAGTTTATTCTGCTTCTTTAGGCCTACTTCCTATTCTTCGCCGGTTAAAATTGCTACTTTGTGTGTGTGTGTGTGTGTGTGTGTGTGTGCCTAAAATAGTGTTTGTTATAATACTCTATACTTCACTATATTTATTATTATTATTATTATTATTATTATTATTATTATTATTATTATTATTATTATTATTAACTTTTGTTATTTCCTTCTCACGGAAAACTACTTCCCAAAAATTTAATTATTCTCTTAGTAATGTCGTAATTACTAAGAAAGATTGTATTAGAGATCTTGGTGTCTTACTTGATTCAAAATTATATTTTCATGATCATGTGCAATATATTTATACCCATTCATTAAGAATGCTTGGTCTAATTAGATCTATAACTTATTCTTTTTCTACTCCTATGTGTTTATTAATTTTATACTATACATTGGTTAGATCCAAGCTTGAATATGCATCTGTTGTATGGAACTCCATTACTTCCACTGACTCAGATAAATTAGAGAATATTCAAAGAAAATTTATTTCCTTGTGTTCTTATAGATTTTTACCAAATTCCGATTATAACTATGAGATTAATTGCAAATATTTCAATTGCGGTAGTTTGTTTACCAGACGTCAGGATCTTGATTATTTATTTTTTTGTAAAGTCATTAAGGGTGATATTGATTGTGAATCTTTCATAAGCAATATCAGTCTTCGTATTCCTGCTAAAGGTTTAAGGTTTCATAAATTGTTTTATAATAGGAATTCTAAATCTCTCTCTCCGGTCTGCAGATGTATTAAATATGCTAATTTGCATGGAATGAACTTGGATCCATTTAATGTGTAGTATATCTTTTGAGTTTTTATGTCAGTTTTATTAATTTATGCCATTTGTTAAAATATATGTATCATGCTATTCTTGTCAATTGCATATCTTTACAATATTACTTATAGACTGTTATATTGATTGTATTTCATCTCACTGCCATTTTCTATCATTCATTCTCATCATCATTTGTTGATTTATTTTGTTTCTTGTGCTAAACAGTAATTGGCCTTGTGCTGTTGTTTTGCACGTTAATATCCTAAATAAATAAATAAATAAATAAATAAATAAATAAATTATTAGTATTATTATTATTATTATTATTATTATTAAACTAACAAGCAAACATTCTGATGGAGGCAGACAAAAAGTTATTTTTTTTTCTTTCACCATGTTAATAATGTCAAAAGAAGTGCTTATACAAATTTTGGCCACTCGACCGCAATTACGAGGGCCATAATAAATAAGTTCGCCAGGGGCCGTTAACAGAAAGAAAGCACAATTTCATTGGAAAGATTTATTGGAACAGACACAGCAATTGTTGGGCTATTTTTCACCATATTCCGACCGGAATTGAGACATATTTTGTCATATCATGGGATCGACAGAGAGGTGCAGACGGCTGTCAAACGCTGGTCCCGATCCCAGGCGGCTGACTTCTACGACACAAGGATACAAAAATTGATCTCATGGTATGGCAAATGTCTCAATTCCAGTGGGGAATATGTTGATAAATAGAGCAACAATTGCAGTATCTGTTTCAATAAATCTTTCCATGCAATTGTGTTTTTTTTCTGTAAACGATCCCAGGGAAAATCACTTTCTGGACGGCTTCGTAATTGCGGTCGAGTGGCCAAAATTTGTATAAGCAATTGAATCGGTCGGAGCTAAAAGGAATAAGTCAAAATATGCAGTTTTGGGTTATGCAACAATTGGAACAAAGGATGTTATGCGCATCGAACGGTGGAAGAAAGAATTAAGACTTTGAAATGTTATTTTGTCTTCCATAACATAAAAATATATACATCTGTGTTATTAGTGGAATGTTTTTTGCTTCTCCTGAAATGTTGTCAAAAGTGACTTAGTTCCTTTTAGTACCGACTGATTAAATTGTTTTGACATTATTAACATGGCGGAAGAAAAAAAATTAACTTTTTTATCTGTCCCCATCAGAATGTGTCGCTTCTTGCTGCCGGAAAGAAGACTGTTCTGCAACGTTGGGACCTGCAATAATTCAATTTTTTTAGATGCTTTCGTTTGAAAGTTATTTATACACCTCAACTGCTCCATGAAGCTTTCACAGAGCAAGTAACCGCATACAAGCAAGCAATGTACAGGTATAACATTTCCATCAAGTAATTCCGTGCAGCTTCCAACAGTAGTTATTTCTAATAGCACATGATGAGTTTCATACAACTCAAGGCAAAACACGAAGCCCTTTAAATGTCTCGACTTCCGAGATCTGTGACGCAGGGAGACATTTAAACTGCGATGAGAAACCTGTTCTTCAATTAAGCACAGAAGAATCTTCCCAACCACCTACAAGCGTTTCTGTTTGCTGCAGTGCAGGTCAAAATGCACTCAGTACCCGGTGTTCAAGAAGCTTGTTACAACGCCTCTCTGATTTCATAATAACATTTTAAAGAACAGAAAACAGTCTAATAATAAGCAATAAGTTATATGCAATCCCTTCCAATGCCCTTTGTGTCTAGGTCTAAAAAGTACAGTTACATCATTTCCACAGATACATAAAGAAACAGACAGGCAACTTATAGAGAGGCTTACGGACAGATAAGGATACACAGATAGGCCTATAGAGAGGGAAATATAGAACAAGACTATATAAAAAGTGGCACAGTTGAATTTTGGATTATTATTATTATTATTATTATTATTATTATTATTATTATTATTATTAACCATCTTCCATCCAAGTGTTAGAAGTGTTGGCAGTGAAATGAAAGAATGGCTTCTGAAAGAATATCTTGCCAAATGCTAAAATATCATACACGAGGAAGAAATATCTTTGAGTCGTCCTCCTTAGACCTAATATAATAATAATAATAATAATAATAATAATAATAATAATAATAATAATAATAATAACAATAATAATAATTGCTGTGTCTGTTCCAATAAATTTTTCCAATGAAACTGTGTTTTCCTTCTGTTAACGGCACCTGGCGAACTTATTTTTTACGGCCCTCGTAATTGCGGTCGAGTGGCCAGAATATGTATAAGCACTCGTTTTGACATTATTAATATGGCAGAAGGAAAAAATTAACTTTTTTTATCTGCCCCCATCAGAATGTTTGCTTGTTAGTTTGCTCTTGGCAATGACATCATTCGTGTATTCTTTCAGAAATTATACTTAATTATCATTATATCATCACTATTATTCTCATAGTAAGTTATAATCAAAGCTCGGAACTTGGGGACTTGTGTCTTTGAACGTGGCTAAGCGACCGGACTTCAATGTCAACAAACTCCCGCTTCCAGCACGGAGGTACTGTCAGGTCTGCTAGAAAAGTGGTTTCTGACTGGAACAACATAATGATAATATTATGATAGGTTGAAGCACATAATTTTATAGCATACGGTATATATAAATAAACATGTAAAATACATCAAATTTACAGTTCTGCTCTGTACATTTCATTACAGTGTATGTCTACATGCATTCGAAGATTTTCGAACCCATAAATTCTTCGTCTGTTAGTTAAACATGATTTGAAACGAAGGAAACTTATTTCCACGTCACATGAAGTGACGGGAGCAAACTTAAATTGTTTTAATTTATTTATTTTAACTAGCTACCTAGTGAGTACAAATTGCATTTATAAAATAAAAATGTTTTTAGCCACTATCGTAAGAGCCAGGCTCTTGTACGGTGTGGTCTTAGTGAATAATATAACATAAAATTTACAAGGACAGTTTACTAAATACAGTAAGTAACTTAATTCAAACCAATAAATACAACACAAGAGCAAGAATAAAGAAGAAAGAGAAAACGAGAGAAAAATACACATTTAATATAAATTGACAATCCGACAGAAGCCAGTGATATTCAATAAAAACATGAATATAGTCGATAGAAATAAAAGGTAAAAAAGTACATTTGTTACTATTATATATCATGGATAATTTTACAAACTTCTTTTTTAAAAGTTTCAATTTTAAAAAATTTCAAATTTGGAAAATGGTTTGAAATTTTATTATAAAGTCTTGGGCCTAAATAAAATACTGAATATTTTCACTGTCACTGTCTCTGTTCCATTTTCAGCAGATCTCGTATCTGAGAAAGGCAAGTATATCCTAAATTTTTCTCGCAAATAGTTTTCAATTAGTGTATCACTACTAGGGAAGGTCCCTCTACGACTTGATCCATGGCTATGGACAAATTTTCCATCAATTTAAAGGACAGCAATGTCTTTCAATGAATGCCCGTTTCCAGCTCTAGTTTATGTGTGGCACAACTTACAAAATATAAACTCTGCATTAGAAGAAAATAATGTATCTCCTCAGAATTCCTCCACGAAATTCTGTACCTAAAATTTAAGAAATGTATTTTCAAACTTCCATAACACCCATTCGAATAACACGTATTTTCTCATTCCTCAGACAGACCGTTTACCTGTAATTCTCTTAATGTCATTGGCTTCGACGTGACACAGTTTCTTCGTTCGTCTTCCTGTCATTAGTTGTGACCACTTTCTTAGTGCACACGACTGTCCCTAGCACTTGCAGCTTGAGCTGTGTGTACGTTGTACCTGTAACCTTACTCAAGCGCACGACACACAAGTCCCCAAGTTCCGAGCTTTGGTTATAATATATCATAGATTAGAGGAAAATTCGTCGTCCAAGTTTGTTTATTTTTATTTTATCATTATTATTATTTTTATTTTTATTTACATCCGTCCAGTGATTAACATTACAATTTAATTTACTTATTTCAAATGTCTTCTTCTTTTTCTTCTTCTTCTTCTTCTTCTTCTTCTTCTTATTATTATTATTATTATTATTATTATTATTATTATTATTATTATTATTAGGCCTATTATTATAAATTAATTGTATTCGAAATTTAATTCTGTTAATTATGTATTATTACTGTATCACTTGTGCTGGGCTATCATTGGCTCATGGCTTTGACCAGCACATTAATATTATAATAAATAAATAAATAAATAAATAAATACAGTAAATAAATAAATAATAAATAAATAATAAATAAATAAAGGAATAAAATTATCATTATTATTGTTATTATTATTATTATTATTATTATTATTATTATTATAATTAATATTATTATTATTATTATTCCACGCCTCTGGAATTCTCTCCCTGACCACGTCAGAGACTGTCGGACAATATCAAAATTCAAATTTAAATTAAAAGATCACATTCTAGTTCGTGGAATTGCTTGTTGAACACATGTCAGGTTGCGCAACTTCACCTTAACCCATGACATATAGTAAATATTGTAACTATGCTGTTGTAAAATTGAAAATTAATATGTAATGTATTTAATATTATTATTATTATTATTATTATTATTATTATTATTATTATTGTCAGTTATCAATATCATCATTGCTATCTCTGTTTTCTTTCTTTTTGTTGTATTAGCTCGATGAGAGCACTATAATGTACTTTTGACTCTATTGACCCTCTATAGGGCTTTAACTTAATTTGTATCATTTTCATCAGTGTTTGTATTTCTTTTTTGTATTTATATGTGCTATCTGGTAGGATGGAAGAGAAGGCCTTATGGCCTTAATCCTGTCAGATTAAATAAATTATTATTATTATTATTATTATTATTATTATTATTATTATTATTATTATTATTATTATTATTATCATTATTATACGAGTATATTAGGTCTAACAGAGGACGACCCAAAAATATTTCTTCCTCGTGGATGATATCTTAGCATTTGGCAAGATATTCTTTCAGAAGTCATTCTTTCATTTCACTGCCAGTGATTCAGTGTTCATCATTAAAACTTTAATTATTATGTGATTGATCATGGTTTCTTACGTTCTAAAAGACTCCTATCAATTCCTTGCAACCTGCGGGAGGCACGGAACTGAGTTAACAGTGGAACTATCCTGTAACGTGCAGAAGCCCAACAGAATGACGCACAATGGGACTCCCCTGATCCTAAATTTAATATGTATCAACATTTTATTAACTAAATTCGGTTCGCAAGGTGGAAAGCCGACGCCGACAGTGCAGTGCGCCGAATGATAATAATCTTGTAGGTTGGGCGATCTCATTTGCATCCAGCATGAAGTCGTCCACGTGTGCAGCAAGGTGACATTTGTAAGGAGGTTAAGAACATTTTTACTGGAATATAGGCAGCAATGGAGCAGAGATGTTGTAGGCAGAAAGTGTGTCGGCCTCTCCGAAGATATATCACGAGCCAATTGCTACAGTTGCCTTCTCTGAGTGGTGAAAGGCAAAACTGCGACCTTCGTTTCAACGTCGTGCTGCCTTAATGGCACGAAGTTTGTGCTATTTTTAGACTACAGTACTTTCCATCATAGGTGGAGTAAAATCAGAATCAGAATATGATACCCGTGTGCTCCAGAGGTAATGTTTCTAGCTGACACACAACGGGACTCGAAGTTAGCTGTAGCATATTTAGACAGAAACATAAATTTCAAGTATTATATGTTTTCTAGTACAAAAATGTATTCTAATACAATTTTTATGCTCGACCATGCCGAAATGTAGTAATTATACACCTGGTAGCAGCCCTTTAATGGACCTCATTAAAGTACACCTATTCATTAAAGTTCAGGTGTTCCACCAATCAGAAAATACCATTGTAGCAATATGAAAGCGCAAGTATCGATTATTCTCGGATATGCAATCGAAAGACAACTAGCGAAACGTCACGGAGGCTGGAAATCCAATACTGTCGCAGAAGGTTATGTTGAAGAATCGATCCAAAATAAAATTGAAATCTCAAATACAATATTAAACTCAATCGAAAAAAAACAACACACAAATTAACATCAATTCACCGTCATCTTTCAGCCTTTCACAAAGCACATTCCCGCAAATTCATTTCACCAATTGCACAATAAATCACCTATATTTGGAATAAAGTCAGTTCTGCTACTATAATAATTAGCGTTAATTGTAAATAATATTCAAATAAATTCAATTTGTCATATCGTTTTTCAATGTATAATTCAATTTCAAGGTTATATCAAGATTAATCTGTATTTTACTCTCTAGATTATATCAAGGTCAATGTCGGAAAAAATCAATACTTTCGCGTCTGCGCACATCTCACAATTTAGAAGGTCTGTTCCCCTCCTCACTTACATAACCATAACATGAATACTTATGAATAATTTCAAGTTAGAAATATGGTCGAGCATAAAAAGTCGTATGAAACTTGCCTATAATGGTAATTAAGACGCTCGTATGAAAATTATGAAACTCGCTTGCACTCGTTTCATGAACATACTCGCGTCTTAATTACTACCGTTATAGGCTCGTTGCATAATGTACTATTAAATAATATAATGAATGTTAACAACGAAGTAAAAGTTAAACAATTCACAAACTCTTGCCCGTAAGTCAAATTATAGCAACACAAGGGAATAATCCATATTAAGAAACCATATTTTGCTCTTCAAATTTTTTTATAGAACCACTACGTTCCCCATTGACTTTTAGTTCTCCAGCATCTTCTACATTTGCGAGACTTCACTCACCCAATGACAGAGTTCGTCTTACATTGTTTTCAAGTGGAAGAGATGCTCCTAGTTTCAAGTTTAAATTACGGTGTACAAAATTACAAGACACATTATTTTAAAAAAATTGTTTCCAGGTTCAGAGAAAGCAATTTCTATACGAATGAAAATGTTGCATTTCGAAAGATCTGCGAAACTAAAATCTCGGCAGATAAGCGATTCAATATGGTTAATGTATTATGTTGCTCCGTAAGTTCGTAGCGTTTCTGTTCGCCATAGTTTCAGGCGGGGAAGGTGGAGTGGAGACGTAAGGGGAAATCTGCAGCGAGTCGATTGAGTTATTATTGCCCAGATCTGGACTACAATGTTATATACTGAATTACCGTACTGTAATGTTGACAGTGGTTAGGTGTAGTACTGTACATAAAATATAGGCACACCTATTGTAATTTTAATTATCAAATGACCAATAATAATAATAATAATAATAATAATAATAATAATAATAATAATAATAATAATAATAATAATAATAATAATAATAATAATAACAATAATAATAATATTATTATTATTACTATTATTATTATATTATTATTGTGTAACATTTAGGTTCAACTAAAGGACATGTCAAATTTCTTCTGGTAGAATAAACATGTTATTGTTCTTTATATTTCTGACGACTTTTATGATAATATTTTTAAAATGTAGTAGGTTATTTTACGACGCTTTAAAATGTATATTTATATATTTCTTCAATTTAGGAAACATTAAAAATCAGAATAACTCAAACTTTTTGGGTAATCAATTGACTTGTTTAAGCAAATTTTAATTGTCCGCTTTTGAAACAATATCAGCGGAGAAAGTCTAAATTTTATTGTTCCTCCCCATTCGATTACACCACACTGGATGACAGATTAAACCAAACCGTATGTATTTTTCTGTATGTGATTTGATCCTGGTTGAGTGGAAGAGAAGGCCTGATGGCCTTAACTCTGCCAGGGAAAATAAAACTATTATTATTATTATTATTATTATTATTATTATTATTATTATTATTAACTAAACTACCGCAGAATATTTGTAGGGATGTAAGAGCGAACAATAACAAACTTATAAATTGTTTTACGAAGTCTGTTAAATAAAGAAGAGATATGTTTATTCCACCTTACATGCGGCCAGTAAAACAAAAAAAAATATTTTGAATTTGAAAATGATGTGTAGCTTTACTAGGAATTTCAGTGGAAAATAAACATAAGAAGATATCGTCTAAACATCTTGAACAGTAACTTAACAACTGTTCGATACTGGCATTTACTTTATTACCTTAGTGCCCTTGAAACGATACACGTTTACTGGGATTTCTAATGAACACCAGTGTACACGTCACAAAGCAGCATGGCTCCCTACGGGAGGCAAGTAAAGCTGGGAGGTCTGTATCGTTATATATGAGGGGTTCACAATCAGAGTGGACCAAGTCCTTCTGGAATAATTTTGAGGAATTGAGTCTTAAAGTTCCTGGCTCATAGTTAGCAACCTTCACCTTCCATAGGAAATGCTGCCCTCTGTGGAGTAACACATGAATTATGGAATTCGTTTGTTATGACAATGAATAAATCTAAGTTTTCTTCATCCGAAATTGTATTAATCCACAAACTGATCACTGGTGGACTTGATCCACTCTGGTTGTGAGCCCCTTATATATTTGTACGCTAGCAGGGATCTTAACTTATCGTTATAGGCCCCGACTTTACGAGCGTCGATCATAAATGTCGCTAATATCGATATACGTATGTTACTACATACTGTAGTACATTAAATGCCTCAATTGTTATGCAGAATTCAAAATTAATTACAATGGATCACAAAATGCATTCGCGGGGATTCATATGCAAAAAGATTGATCTTCAACAAAATTCAATTGTAAAGGTACGGGCACACAAAAAGGATGAGAGATGAAACGTTGCCAAAACGAATCATGCAACGGATACCACCTGGATGAAGTAAAAGGGGAAGACCAAGTGACACCTGGATGCACGAATCAGTACCGCAATAAGGGAGGGGGACAATGAATAAAATTTACAAGTAGACAGACAAGAATGGAGAGGGAGAAAAATATCGAGTAATTTGTAATCATAGGCTCCGGAAAATGTATAAACTTTCTTAAGCCTAAAATATATTTATTACTAGTGGCTTGTGCAGCAAATGCTGCAAACTAAATTCATTAGACGTTCAAATAAAAATTTTTCAGATTTATTTTCAACGAAGAATACCAGACATTTTGAAAGTTATTTGCTTCCATAATAATGAAACATACTCCCTCTGAATGTTTTTTATGCCAAATACTTTTCCTTGAACCTTTAGTTTTTTAGTTTCAACGCGAAAACGCAAGTAACAATGTCAGGACGATCAGTGGGTTTTTCATATGGGAGTAAAGCAATAGCTATTTCAAGTCATTGTGAATTGTAGGTGAAAGTTAAAAAAAATGTCAGGTTCGGTATGCTTTGAACAATAGGCATAGCATCTTGGTATAGCTCCTGCATGTAGAGCTTGAAATGTAGAGGGTAAAATCATTTTATCCTGCTAAGAGATCTTGCTGAAATAATCAAGAGGCTACAAAATTTTCTAGGCCTCTTATTTTATCAGTAATACCGGTATGTATTTTTCTGTATGTGATTTGATCCTGGTTGAGTGGAAGAGAAGGCCTGATGGCCTTAACTCTAACAGGGAAACTATTTATTATTATCATTATTATTATTATTATTATTATTATTATTATTATTATTACCTTTTGGTCTTTCCTTAGGAACTGTAATTTTTGCGCTCTCTAGAGACAATACTGAAGAGAATGACGCATATAAATATCTACACCACACCGCCATTAAGTATACGAAAAAGACCCAACATAACATGATTAATAACTATAAAAATATTTCATTTTTAATAACAACATTATCTTACGTAAGTTTTGTAGTTATATTTATATATACATACATACTATCCACACCTGTGGAGTAACGGTCAGCGCGTCTGGCCGCAAAACCAGGTGGCCCGGATTCCAATCCCGGTCGGGGCAAGTTACCTGGTTGAGGTTTTTTCCGGGGTTTTCCCTCAACCCAATACGAGCAAATGCTGGGTAACTTTCGGTGCTTGACCCCGGATTCATTTCACCGGCATTATCACCTTCATTTCATTCAGACGCTAAATAACCTAGATGTTGATACAGCGTCGTAAAATAACCCAATAAAATAAAAATTAATACATGCATACTACATAGCCGTCACTCAGTAAATTATAGAAATGAAGATCTCATTTCATATATTCTCTACATCTACTTATATAACCCCAAAACGTTTCACTTTCATAGCATTAATATGTATAATTAATGAAAAATAGTCACATCATGGCATTAACTATAACAATATTTAATTTCTAATGGTAATAATGTCATCAAACCACCTCAAGTGTTGTAGATTTCAATATCCAATACACAGCTGTACTCAGAAAATTACACACCACAGAATCACACCTGTAAATTATTTTTTGTAAGGCTTGAAGTTTTTAATAATCAATTGCATTTGAGTTCTAAATATGTCGGCAATCCTGCAGGTCATGGCCTTCGTATAATATTGTTTATTGTAGTGTGTTTGTGTTTTGTTTTATTTTGAAAAGCCATTATTTCTCAAAACTGACGACAGATGATTTCGGAAAATAGGAAAATAATGTAGAAAAATTGGCATTTCACTGAAAACTACTATCTTCTGAAAAACCTTAGGGTTCCAGGCTTCAAAATGAGGGGTCAGGTATTAAAATCCGTCCAGCCGTTTTCCCGTAATTTCCATTACTAGTTCAAATTATATATATAGATTATTATTATTATTATTATTATTATTATTATTATTATTATTATTATTATTATACGCGTCTCCTAAGATTGTGTAGGAATTGAAGAGTTGGAGGACGACGAAGATGATGACCTCAGACTTCCTGAAAACAGAATGATATGCAGCAATGTGTGAGGAATATTGGGGTGACAGAAGCCGATGCTTAAGACAGAGAGTCGGCCTGGGTAGCGTAGTCGGTAGAGCGCCGGCCTTCTGTGATTGAGGTTGTGGGTTCGATCCCGGCCCAGGTCGATGGCATTTAAGTGTGCTTAAGTACGACTGGCTCATGTCAGTAGATTTACTGACATGTAAAAGAACTCCTGCGGGACAAAATTCCGGCACACCGGACGCTGATGTAACCTTGGCAGTTGCGAGAGTCGTTAAATAAACCATAATTTAATTTAAGATAGAGATTGATGGAGGGAATTAATGAATGGAAGAAAAGAGTGAAGCATTGTTGTAATGTCATTTTGTTCTGGCGGGAGAAAGTTAAACCCCGAAAAGACGAAATAGGCTATATGATTATGTCTCGTGACCAGAATATTCTACGAAATGGAAATATACAAATTCGGAGATTTATCTTTCGAAGAGGTGGAAAAATTCAAATATCTTGGAGCAACAGTAACAAATATAAATGGCACTCTGGAGGAAATTAAACGCAGACTAAATATGGGAAATGCCTGTTATTATTCGGTTGAGAAGCTTTTGTCATCTAGTCTGCTGTCAAAAAATCTGAAAGTTAGAATCTATAAAACAGTTATATTACCGGTTGTTCTGTATGGTTGTGAGACTTGGACTCTCACTTTGAGAGAGGAACAGAGATTAAGGGTGTTTGAGAATAAGGTGCTTAGGAAAATATTTGGGGCTAAGAGGGATGAAGTTACAGGAGAATGGAGAAAGATACACAACGCAGAGCTTCACGCATTGTATTCTTCACCTGACAATTAGGAATATTAAATCCAGACGTTTGAGATGGGCAGGGCATGTAGCACGTATGAGCGAATCCAGAAATGCATATAGTGTTAGTTGGGAGGCCGGAGGGAAAAAGACCTTTGGGGAGGCCGAGACGTAGATGGGAGGATAATATTAAAATGGATTTGAGGGAGGTGGGATATGATGGTAGAGATTGGATTAATCTTAAACAGGGTAGGGATCGATGCCGGGCTTATGTGAGGGCGGAAATGAACGCGTCTTCCTCAAAAGCCATTTGTAAGTTTTATTATTGTTGTTATTATTATTATTATTATTATTATTATTATTATTATTATTATTATTATTATTATTATTATTATTATTATTATTAAGCAGAGAGAAAAATGAACTCTTAAACAGAAAGAAAAAACAAACTCTAAACCTTCCCGTGACGTCCATCACACAGCCAATGCGCCTGCACAGAGTGAATGCACTTGGGCGACACCCAGTGGCGCTGGATGCCAGACGGGCTGCAACTCAAACCGGTTCTGCAGGCGGTAGCAGCAGAGATTTCTAAAAACCAATCGAATGTCGACAACCTTATTTGACACAGGACGTTGCCCCTCGTGTTTGCGCTGCCATTTACAAGTGAATGTCTCTGTGTCTGCCTATCCCTGAAGTCAAGATACACCTCACTCCCACTCTAAACAAGGAGCTCAGGTAGCAAGAGAACCTCTATTTTACCCCCAGGTAATTCTGCGAATTTTTTAGTGAAATAACGCTTGAAATCTGATTTGTTCCGAGACGCAAACTGTATTTCTTCCATCACAGTCGTTCTAGCATCATTCCTCTACCTTCATAATCATTAACGCCTTCTTCATCTTCTTCTGCTGCTTTTCATTCATTTTCCGGTTACGCTCAACAAACTTTCAGATTATAATCAAAATTAAATTTTATTTTGTGAAACCACACGTGAATGAGCAACAGTAACAAATATAAATGACACTCGGGAAGAAATTAAACGCAGAATAAATATGGGAAATGCCTGTTATTATTCGGTTGAGAAGCTCTTATCATCCAGTCTGCTATCCAAAAATCTGAAAGTTAGAATTTATAAAACAGTTATATTACCGGTTGTTCTGTATGGTTGTGAAACTTGGACTCTCACTCTGAGAGAGGAACATAGGTTAAGGGTGTTTGAGAATAAGGTGCTTAGGAAAATATTTGGAGCTAAGCGGGATGAAGTTACAGGAGAATGGAGAAAGTTACACAACGCAGAACTGCACGCATTGTATTCTTCACCTGACATAATTAGGAACATTAAATCCAGACGTTTGAGATGGGCAGGGCATGTAGCACGTATGGGCGAATCCAGAAATGCATATAGAGTGTTAGTTGGGAGATCGGAGGGAAAAAGACCTTTAGGGAGGCCGAGACGTAGATGGGAGGATAATATTAAAATGGATTTGAGGGAGGTGGGATATGATGATAGAGACTGGATTAATCTTACACAGGATAGGGACCGATGGCGGGCTTATGTGAGGGCGGCAATGAACCTCCGGGTTCCTTAAAAGCCATTTGTAAGTAAGTAAGAAACCACACGAGAGACAGTTCATCACTTCTGAGGCAAACAGAAACGAGTTAGGAATAAATATTAGTTACAATGTCAAGCAAATGTGTTCTGAGTGGTTTCTAAAGAGCCGTGCGATATGTTCGGTTCGAGTTCCTCGAGTAGGACAAAGTTCGATATTCGCCGATGTTCGCTCTGCAGGCCTAACATGTTTGTTCAGCCTTGTCATGAAGGTTTTCGCTGTCCTTCACTCCCACCTCTTAGTACATAAGTTGACATTAGTTTTTGATGTGGAATAAAACGAGTTTTGTAGTACCTTGGTTGTCTCTCTCATGTTCGAACATGCCAGTTTCTACTAACAGAAACGCTACCAAAAACCGCTTAGAACACATACATTAAATTGGTACGAGGACACTCTTAAACCACCGGCAATGAAAGGGGCTAACCAGCTTGCTAAGGGAGCAGCATCTTCTAGTTTAGACTATGCCTCCTCCAAGTGTTCTTTGTCGTTCATGAAAGAACAACCAGAGCGTTACCCGCTCTGGAACAACTAAGAAAGAACACGATAAAGAAGTGGGATGACCATTGGACAATAAGTAACTTACCCTTACCTCAGGATCGTAAACAAAGGAATCTTTTCCCCACGGTTTTACATCGGGTTAAACTTAAATTATTGTATTAAGCTTCTTTACCTTCTTTACGTATTGTAGCTCTATATTGTCATTCAATTTCTATTTTCAAAGATTTAATTTAAATAACGAAAATTACTATCTGTGCACGTGTAACGAACCATTGCAGACTGTTTTATCATCTTCTATTTGACTGTTCATTTTTCTGGAGAGAAAGATATGAATTAACATCACATTTATGTAAATGTAACATTACATTTCTCCTCCTCTTTATAAAATGTTTGTTCGACATTGATGTTATAATAGTACATTATGCAACGATCCTATAATGGTAGTAATTAAGAAGCGAGTATGTTCGTTTATGAAACGAGCGCAAGCGAGTTTCGTAATTTTCATAGGAGCGTCTTAATTACCATTATAGGCAAGTTTTATACGACTTTTTATGCTCGACCATATTTCTAACTTGAAATTATTCATAAGTATTCATGTTATGGTTATGTAAGTGAGGAGGGGAACTGACCTTCTAAATTGTGAGATGTGCGCAGACGCGAAAGTATTGATTTTTTTCCGAGGAACGAATGTCATTGACCTTGATATAATCTCGAGAATAACATGAACATTAGTCTTGTTATAACCTGGAAATTGATTTAGAATTGAAAAACGAGATGACAAATTGAATTTATTTGAATATTATTTACAATTAACGCTAATTATTATAGTAACAGAACATAACCTTCTGCGACAGTATTGGATTTCCAGCCTCCGTGACTTTTCGCTAGTTGTCTTTCGATTGCATATCCGAGAATAATCGATACTTGCGTTTTTATAATGGTACAATGGTGATTTCTCATTGGCTGAACAACTGAACTATAATGAATAGATGTACTTTAATGAGGTGCATTAAAGGGCTACTACCAGGTGTATAATTACTACATTTCTGCATGGTCGAGCATAAATATTTTTTTCAGTTTTACTTGTCATATTTTTAAAACATTGTAAACGTATTTTATTGTTATATATAGTATTCTGTTTAGTTGATTACTCTTTCTAACTACAAAGTGATATATTAACTGCCGAAACCAGGGACCTTTAGATCCTCAGTCTTAAGGCTGGTTCACAATAAACCGGGAACGGAAACGAGAACGGAAATAATGTTAAAATAAATGTATTTAAATGAAAGCATTCACAATAGTTAATTGTGAATATTCACATTTAAAGACATTTATTTTAAGAATATTTCCGTTCTCGTTCTCGTTCTAGTTTCCGTTCTCGGTTTATTGTGAACCAGCCTTAACTCTCTTCCAGCAGAAGGACAGTGTTTTACACATACTAATTTGCATTATTATACAAGATACAGTAATTGAGGAAAAAATGTTGAATATTTCCAAAATTTTACTGCTGTAAGCTGTACATAACCCCTTAACTTCCGTCTCTGATTCGTCTCTCAAAAGGACCTTGTATAGGCTTTTCACGTAGTAGATGAATATCAGACGGTGTTAAAGAATGCAAACATTGATTTTTATTTCTGTATTTCAATTAGAATTTAACCGTTTCAGGCAATCATAGGAATTTCCTTAAATTTCATGTCAATTATTTTCTTACAGACTTGCATATTGAACATTTTTAAGACGGAAATTCATTGGAAATTATAGGTATAACTTTCGTTCACATTAAACATATTTTTGCCACATTTTGGGAAACAGTATATTCAGTGTTATACAGTCAGAGCACACAACATAGTGCAATTGACAAAGTCAGTAATAAGAAGTAAACAACAAAACAATAAAATTAATTCAAAACTCTCAACAACGTTGACATTAAAAAACTTCCTTTCCAGATTAAAAAGATATCTCGGAAATTTATTTGCTATTTTTAACGACATAATAAAATAATTATTCATTGTTTTAGTTAGCCTATGTCAAAAAGGTCACGGTTTCTGGTGTTGTATATATGAACATCATTCCTATGTGTCAACATATGTGAATTTTCTTTGACGAAATTTAGGGCTTAATAAATATACAGTGACGTTACAGTCATAATTTTTTCATTTATAAATAACGGTTTGCAGTGTGCCTTCATTGATGAATTAGTTATAATTCTAATAGCTTTTTTTGTAACATAAGTACCTTATTAGTATGAAAACTATTACTCCATAAAAATAGTCCATAAGAAAGTATACTATGAAAATAAGAAAAATAGACAACTCTAATGTAATTCTTTGGAACATACATTTTCAAATTTCGCAGAAGAAATATTACTCTTGACAATTTTTTTACAAACAGAATCAACATGGTCTGCCCAGGTAAGTGTGCTGTCCATAGTAATACCAAGAAGTTTAAAATTATTATTTTCCATGACTGTACTACTAAACAACAAAGATGCAGTTTTACTTTCATTTAAAAGAAATTTATTAGAACTAAACCATTTTTGGCTTTATTAAAAACGGAATTACTAAGCGTTTTCAATTCATTAACATCACTATAACAAAAATAGAATGCCGAAATGCGGGAGTAGTCCATTGTCAGTATTGTTTGATACTTAAAAATCCTCCCATTCACTATGAACAATTTCTGTTCCTCTCCTTTAATTTCAGAATTGCTACGTTTCTTTCGCAGAAGAACCTGCACTTCTCTCTGGACAAATAAGTACAAAACAAACCCTTTTACTTTTTCTCAAATACACATGTGGATGAATTCTCGTCTCTCGCGCTACATTGCACAATATTACACTAACTGGGTTATAGCTATGTTCCATGACATCGTTTGTAATTCCTGTTGCAGGAGCTTTTATTCAAGTCCGATAGCTAGCGACATGAAATCTTGATCCTGCTTTGTTATTAACTCGACAATTATCATAATTATACCAGAGTTTCTATCTCTGTATGCCTAGATCTGACCTCGTTCTAAGGCGAAGTAATTTAGTACCAATAGCTAAAAGTTCCATCTGTGTAACTGTGTGAAGGCTTTTGATTGTTCAAGATTTAAAAATGACCAATTCCGATTTAGATCCTAAAATTGACAGCTAAATAACAGTTGCATGTGGGTCATTAGATGTCAACTGGTAAAATGGGATAAAGTCCTCGCGATTTATTTTGTAGTCACTCTTTTCTTCTAAGAAATGTGGGCAGAAATTACATTTGATTAAACATATGAATTCTACCACTAATGTAACTACAAATACGTGACAGTTCTGTATAGTCCGGGTCAGCTTACTTCATACCCTTAGGGTGAAACCTAACCATTTTTCCCTCATTACTACATATGTTAGTGGATTGTGGTGATTTTCTAGTTTGCAGGTTGAATTTTCTTTAACCAACTTCGTTTCGAATTTCGATACTGACAATTACTACAAATGGTAGTGATTTTGTAACTGGTATGTTGATAGCTGAGACAAATATCGACAATATATTGGAGTTCCATGAAATTAAAATTGTACTAGATTTCTGAGCCGGTTACTGGAAGCTAGTGAAATTTGAACATACTAATAATTAATTAATATTAGTATTAATATTAATAAGAAAATAAGAAGAATATATTATCAGAAAATCCACAAACGATTAGGGAAAACACGGGAATTTTACTGGAAACAAGTAAAGAGATAGGTTTGGAAGTAAATCCCGAAAAGACAAAGTATATGATTATGTCTCGTGACGAGAATATTGTACGAAATGAAAATATAAAAATTGGAAATTTATCTTTTGAAGAGGTGGAGAAGTTCAAATACCTTGGAGCAACAGTAACAAATATAAATGATACTCGGGAGGAAATTAAACACAGAATAAATATGGGAAATGCGTGTTATTATTCGGTTGAGAAGCTTTTATCATCCAGTCTGCTGTCCAAAAATCTGAAAGTTAGAATTTATAAAACAGTTATATTACCGGTTGTTCTGTATGGTTGTGAAACTTGGCCTCTCACTTTAACAGAGGAACATAGGTTAAGGGTGTTTGAGAATAAGGTGCTTAGGAAAATATTTGGGACTAAAAGTGATGAGGTTACAGGAGAATGGAGAAAGTTACACAACACAGAACTACACGCATTGTATTCTTCACCTGACATAATTAGGAACATTAAATCCAGACGTTTGAGATGAGCAGGGCATGTAGCACGTATGGGCGAATCCAGAAATGCATATAGAGTGTTAGTTGAGAGGCTTAGGGAAAAAGACTTTTAGGGAGGCCGAGACGTAGATGGGAAGATAATATTAAAATGGATTTGAGGGAGGTGGGATATGATGATAGAGACTGGATTAATCTTGGTCAGGATAGGGACCAATGGCGGGCTTATGTGAGGGCGGCAATGAATCTCCGGGTTCCTTAAAAGCCAGTAAGTAAGTATTAATATTAATACATAATAGTTATTTTATGTGTTGTGTTGTGGTTATAATTCAAGACTATAGTCAAGTAAGTTTTCGGAGTTAGTACTAATAATTTCATGTGGTCAAACAAAATACATTTTTAGGTTATGTCTCGTGAGTCAATTGTTTAGTCAAAGCAATGGATTTCATATTGCCAGACAAAATACTTGACATGTCGATACCTTTCCCGTATAGTTTACCTACGAAAATATGTTACAAATTATTGAATTATTTGGAATAACCTTCCAACATAAAGTACGGTAAGTAAATAAGTCATTCAGTACGAAGGATCGTGTGATATCTGGTGACAATTGGCAACACTGACAAGACGGCAATATTTGCTGTTTAGGATCTGTTCTTATGTGACCCTCACTATAACTAGTTTTGCTTGTAAAACAGAGACAGGAGGGAACTTACTTCCTCTCTAGGCGTCTTGGTCTCCAGGGTCTCAATTTCGCGTGCGACAATTTTGCTTAATTTTATCCACAAAATTAGTTGAAATCTATGACAAAATGGAGCTCTTCGCAGACAATCTATCCCTCTTCCACATCCCATCTCTTCCTAACACCAAACGTAGTTGTAAATTTACATAACATTACATCTTGCTACTTACATAACTCCTCTCGTTTGTTGCTCCAAGGTGACCTGCAGGAAAAAGAAAATAAATGTGATTAGAAAAATAACAATAAAATAGAATGCTTATTCTGTTAAATCAGAGACGGTTTTTATCAGAGTATTTTTCCCATTAACGGACGGTTGCGATGGATGTTTATCCAATTGCTAATGACAATGATCTGTTAGGCTGTAGACACCCACTTCCGTGACAGATGTATTCATTAGCTCTTAATAGGTCAGTAATACAATTTGCACATAATCGACCTTGACTGTGCGAGGTGCGTAGGTGGGACAACTTGTCCGAAAAATCTGCCAACGCGGTATGAAGCTGTTCTTCGCACCTGACCTTGTTCCACGAAATTATTTGCTGGATATCACACCTGTCTTAAGGGGAGTCTGTACTTCCATATCTTACAATGTTAAATCCCTAAATTTTGGGTGCACTTTTCTCAGAAGTTATAAAAGATACAAATGTAGAAAAAATAGGGCATATGTAACATACTTTTATGTATACAACCGTCTAAATAAATTTAAAATTCCATTAAGCGGTCGGCAAGAAAAAATTTTTCATTGATAACATTTTTTGCATTAAGAATTACTACAATATTTTTGCTGAGAATAGGGCTAAAAGCTGACACAGAAGAAATAAAATCATATTATCATTTTATACATATTAAACTACCAAAAACGCGATAAAAACTAAAATTTCATTTTTGTGTCAAAATTCGGTGTACAGACTCCCTAAATATGTTTCTTCCTATTGGTTAAAAGTGCATAAGATTTGCTGAAGATATGGCGTTGTTAGCAGAAGAGGAGACGATACTAAGGGATATGCTAGTGAAGCTAATGACATCTGTGAGCAGTATGGGATGAAGATAAATGCAAACAAGACGACCATGGTCATAGGAAAAAATAAAGAGGGTAAATTTGCGAATTCTAAATGAGGCAGTAGAGCAAATGAACAGCTTCAAATACTTGGGGTTTACTATAAACAGTAACACGAGCTGCTGCCAGGAAGTCAAAAGGAGGATAGCAATGGCAAAGGAAGCTTTTAATAGAAAATGGAGCATCTTCTGTGGACCTCAGGAAAAAGAACTAATGAAGAGACTAGTGAAGTGCTTTGTGTGGAATGTAGCATTGTATAGGGCAGAAACTTGGACATTACGACGAAGTGAAGAGAAGCGAATAGAAGCATTTGAAATGTGGATATGGAGAAGAATGGAACGTGTGAAGTGGACAAACAGAATAAGAAATGAAGCTGTATTGGAAGAAAGAATGATGATGGAACTGATAAGGAAGAGGGAAAGGAATTGGCTGGGTCACTGTTTGAGAATAAACTGCCTACTGAAAGATGCACAGGAAGGAATGGTGAACGGGAGAAGAGTTCGGGGCAGAAGAAGATATCAGATGATAGACAACATTAAGATATATGGATCATATGAGGAGACAAAAAGGAAGATAGAAAATAGGAAAGATTGGAGACAGCTGTGTTTGCAGTGAAAGACCTGCACATGGGCAGAACACTGAATGAATGAATGAATGAATGAATGAATGAATGAATGAATGAATGAATGAATGAATGACAAAGTTTTCAGGAATATTTATAAATTGTATCAGACAATTATGAAACTTAACAAAATAAACAAGCTAAAACTTGCTTAAATCTGATACTGGAAGTGAAAAATCGTGGAATTTAAGAGGAGATGAACTTTAATGTTTAAGAAGGTGTACTTCTGTGAGCCATGGTAATATTTTCATAAAGGACAGGTATTTTTCCTGGACCAAAGGAGAGCTAATTTGTCTTCTAAACACATTGCATTAAGTTTTAGGTAAATTCACCATGTCAATGTTCAAAAACTCCTTCCCCTCTCCCCATCTTAAGTTCATGGCTAGCACCTGCATCCGTCTTCCTCACAAATAATGCTATTGCCACCAGCTAACGCTGCAGCTGTGCAGGCAGAATGCTCTGGTTCATCATCCTCCTGTCCTCTGTCGGAGACTCCAACACTCGCTCCACGCAGCTTCGGCTCTGAGGGCTCGTTTGACTTGTAGGCGCACTGCATGTTGCGGCTCCAGTCGACCAGCTTTCTACTTTCATCGCCTTCTTCCTCTTTTCTTCTTCCAGCCTTTCTTTGTTTCTCTCTTTCTTTATTTTCGTATTCTCTGCTAGAGCTGTCGATTTAATCTATTTCACTTTCCGCTCATTCATTTATTCATAGTTCCCTGCCCAACAGCATGCCTTTCACTGCAAACTCAGCATTCTCCAAATTTTCCTATTTTCTGCCTTCCTTTTAGTCCCCTCATATGATCCATATATCTTAATGTCGTCTATCATCTGATATCTTCTTCTGCCCCGAACTCTTCTTCTTCCGTTCCGTTCTTCTTCCGTTCACCATTCTTTCCAGTAGGATATTCTTCAGTAGAAAATTTCTTTCCACCCAGTGACCCAACCAATTTCATTTTTCTCTTTCTGATCACTTTCATCATCTTTCTTCACTAACTCTTTCCAACACAGCTTCATTTCTTATTCTGTCTTCTGCCCCTTTCATACGCTCCATTCTTCTCAATATCTACATTTAAAATGCTTTTCAGTCGTTTCTCTTCACTTCGTCGTAATGCGTTCGTGTGACTTCTCACTATGAACATAAAATTAATTATCCTTCCCAGACCAAAAATAGCATGTGGAATAGTTATGTGAAAAAAATTAAAATGTGTTAAGCCATTATCTAATGAATGAATGATGGGCATATACAGGGAGGAAGTGAAATAATCTCGCAGATTGAAAGGGACGAAAGGGTACATTGAAATGAATAGAAAACCTATATTACGTTTTGTGATTAAATCTACGGTTAATTAGAAAATTAAGTTCGATATTTCAGTAGTCCCACAACATCGCCGCCGCTAACACACTTCTCGTGATACAGATGTAAGAGGTCAACGAACTCGGTAACTGGGTGTGTCTCGCTAGAACAGCTGTTTTCTGGCACTGTGTTGCAACCTACTCGCAGAGGTTTTTGATATTAAATTTACACGAAAACCATTCAAAATATTGAAATACGCCAAATTGATAAATTATTCTTATGCTCGACCATGCCGAAATGTAGTAATTGTACACCTAGTAGCAGTCCTTTAATGCATGTCATTAAAGTACACCTATTCATTAAAGTTCAGGGTTTCGATTATTCTCGGATATGCAATCGAAAGACAACTAGGGAAACGTCACGGAGGCTGGAAATCCAATACTGTCGCAGAAGGTTATGTTCTGTTACTATAATAATTAGCGTTAATTGTAAATAATATTCAAATAAATTCAATTTATTATCTCGTTTTTCAATTCTAAATCAGAGTCCAGGTTATATCAAAATTAATATTCATGTTATTCTCTAGATTATATCAAGATCAATGATATTCGTGCCTCGGAAAAAATCAATACTTTCGTGTCTGCGCACATCTCACAATTTAGGTCAGTTCCGATCCTCACTTACACAACCATAACATGAATACTTATGAATAATTTCAAGTTAGAAATATGGTCGAGCATAAAAAGTCGTATGAAACTTGCCTATAATGGTAATTAAGACGCTCGTATGAAAATTATGAAACGAGCGCAAGCGAGTTTCATAAACAAACATACTCGCGTCTTAATTACTACCATTATAGGCTCGTTGCATAATGTACTATTATTAATTTTACTTTTGATATGGGCAGAAATCACGATCCTACTTGCTATAGTTTTTTGTTACATACAACATGAGCTATTCGCTCTGAAAATCTGCAAAGCTATTTCACTCCCCCTTGCATATACTTATATTTTTTTGCTCTGAAATTTTTTTTTATTTTTAAAAAGGATCTATTAGCATAAGTCAATGACAATTGCTGTGTAACTTCACTGAAATTACTCTTCTCCAACCAGGAGATCAACGGTGAATGGAATGTGCTTACTATTGCATCATCTATTGGAGCGAAGTAGATAGATAATATTATCGTTATAACGTCAGTTTAGAAAACCATGCGCTCTCCTGCATATGTTATTTCCTGTATGGAGGGATTAAAAGACCAGGAGATTAACCGTGATCTAATTTTGTAACTAGGGTAGCATAAAAATGTGTGTATCAGTGTTATTGTTTGTGCTTTGAGAGCTAGCCAATAGAGATACGAGTACCCACATGTGTGACCTTATGACATCTTATGACATCAACATTCATTCAAAGCATCACCCCGCTGCGTTTCATTCCGCAGAGACTTTCTCGTGGTTGGAGAATAGTAGTTGTGTATGCCTTAAAAATTTGAATAAGTGAGCTTAGAAACTTCACGAGCTACAAAGCAGAAGGTTAGTAGCTGTATTTTTAGATAGATTCACACTTCCGGGTTACTTTAAGGTGTGCAACCTCTCAATATAAACCAAGTAATCTCAGTTTATTGCGTTTTCTCTTAATTGCTCTGTTGTTTTTGTTTGTGAGTTATCCGTGACCTTTACGTAACGTAGTTGTTAAGCAACAGCGTTTATGTAGAAGTTGAATGTAATTAAATTCAAAGATATGTTTGCAGATGATCGAGCGCTCATACACCAGACATCGGTCTTCGAATTACGGCGAGAGCAGGTAGAATAACATTTCTAAAACACAAAAACTTCGTAACAGAACATCAACTCGTCAGTAGTGCAATAGTTTACGGATCATTCATCTCGTCTTATCTTCTTATCATAGAGCAGGTCATAACCTTTACATATTCAGCTGTATCATCTAGCTATAAAGTCCGTATCATATCAAAGAAATTCCGACTGAAGCTACGAAAACAGCAAGAATTTCCGGATACCAATAAAGTGTCATTTGGCGATGAAAATTCAGGATTCTAGACCGTAAAATGTGAAAACGTTTTGAGTTCGATTTTTAACGGAAGTCATAAAAATCCCAGTTGGAAAAAGGGACAGGAATTTTAAGAAAATCCCTGATTGTGTGTAATGTCTATACATACAGATCTTTTTAGGATAAATAAATTTAATAATTGAAGGATTGATAGCAAAAACCGGACAGTCCAAAAATTCCAATTTTGAGCACAGTACATTTATCTTCATTTCATTTCAAGCGGCATCGATTGATACTATAGAAACCCAGATTTGTGCCATTAAAATGAGTGTTTGAAGTGTAGCAATTCTGCAAAAAGCGTATTAGTCCAACGTCTTTCTAGCAAAAGATGGACGTCACAAACTTACCCGGTTCTTGTTAGAAAATATTATGAAGATGGCATTAGTGTTATTTTCTTTTGTTTTATCGCCATATTAGCTGTTATTGTCGGTGTTATTGGTTAAATATTTCGTTTTACAATTAATGAATGATCATAAAAATGAACCAGATCCAAAAAAGCACGTCATCAGAATGAGGAGGATGTTGAGGTGGCAGAAGATGACAACAGCAGTGGATGTGATGAGTGAAAACAACTATACCAACAACAATAATAATAATAATAATAATAATAATAATAATAATAATAATAATAATAATAATAATAATAATAATAGCCTAATAATAACAATTTTATTGAGCTTAGTTTACTGATATTAGAATAATTATTTTTCGGCACTTGATATACCTAACGTGTCAAGAATTCAAAGACTGAAGGACCAAATTTAGAAAGAAAAAAATGTAAACGTAACAATATTGTTTTTTTTTTTTTTTTTGTTCAGGAAATCATTTCAACATTAAGTTTTTAATTCAATAAAACACATATAAAGTATTTATTTTTATGTTGATATAGTTGACAATATGAATGAAACATGATTTCATATAGGCCTACTTTTTTTTTTAGCTAATATGTGTATATATAAAATTTTCTGTAAAAAGAGGATATGTCCAAAAACATTTTTCCAAGAAACCATATAAAAGAGATAGTGAAACATAAAAAAATGTCAGATTATTTTATTGTATGCGAAACGTAAGGGGCAGTTTTTTTTTTTTTCATTTTCTGAAAAATTAATATTTTGGACTTGTCCGGTCTACACTCCCATTTCAATGGAATATTTTAGAGAACGAAAACAATAATAATCTTTATTTCACGTTATAAAAATTTAAACACTTAAAACTCTACAGTCAAAAACAGAAGTACGATATTATTTTAAACGAACAAAATTTAAAAAAATATATATTTTTAAACTATTTCGATTTAATTTTAATTAAATATTCGGTGAACACGGGCAATAAGGAAAACTTATTTTATTGTATACAAATCAACTTAATGATTTACAATAACTCCGTTTGTCGTACTGCAAGCATTTTCTTCAGACAATCAGAAATCTAGTTCCCTCCCATTTTCATTTTTAAAGTGGTAACCGGTAAATTTACATTTACAAGAAATCAAATTTCCCGAGACGTCTTTAGAATCATTCATGTGTGTTATGTTCATATTTCTCGTTTTCTGATCCGTCGTATCGAGCACGTCAGCTGCTCAGAGTACAGTGGAGCTCCACAAATATACACAGCAATGGTCCGTGTGCGAGACGAGGTACGAACTCTGTCTTTCTACGGAGTACTGCGGACATTGGTAAACATAAGGGCTGTACAATGTTTTTATGGCGTGCGGACCGAAACAAATAATTAACGTACATAATTTTAAATAATATATTGTAGTATATGCAAAATATATAACAAAACCAATCCATGATTAAGTATAATATATACGTGATACATCTGAAACATAAACAAACTTCTGAAGGAAATCTCTCTAATGTATCTACATACAGAGCTTTCATTTCAAAACTTCCCACTCTAAATTGAATTAAATTGAATTCAATGTAAACAAAAAAAAAAAAACACGTAAATTTAGATATTGAGGGAGAAGTCTTAAACCAGACTTAAATGCATTTTAGATTTCACCTCCCACTCCCAACCACTTCCACTTTGAAATTTCAAATGGCACCCCTATATTTTTTTTATACTTAAATATGAAATATCATTCAATTGTTTATACACCACATTCTTTATTTTGTCTTCGCATCTTTTGTTTTCTATTGTCGCCTGGCAACCTGGATTACTGTTATTGTTGATTAGAGCTGAAGAGACTAAAGCTACAAAAACTTAAGGCTCATTCACAATGAAAATTAAACATAACGTAAATATGAACATAAGCACATAAACATATGCCACAAACTTAAGTAGCCAAGGCCCATTCACAATGAAAATTAAACATAACGTAAACATAACACGTGTGTGGAAACAAACATACCGAATCAACAAAACTACAGAATCTATTATATAAAAATGGAGAATTGCACAATGACTGACGATGTAGCTATTCAATTTATGTTTCTAATAACTACAATGGCATCAGTATATGGCTTTCAGTACTTGAAATCAAAGAAACGGAGATGTAAAATAATCAACTTTTCGTCATATGATTCCATGTTGCGCGCCTAGCTATCATCACGGCCAATAGATCAAAATGTTGCCTGTAGGCAAAGCCCATGAGATGTTAAACAAAAAGTGAAAACACGCTTTCCGCTTGTGTACTGTTTCCAAATCGCATAAACATAAGTATGAAAGTTTGGAGTTTGCAAACTTTCATGTTAACGTCTTATGATTAAGATTAAGTTTATGCTTATGTAATTCATTGTGAATGCTTTCACTAAATAACATGGACACAAGGTTTTATGCTTACGTTATGTTTATGTTTAATTTTCATTGTGAATGGGCCTTTATTGAGCATTTCATGTAATAGTTGTGTTTGTGCATTAAATTATTTTACAATGGTGTATACCCTTGAAGAGAGAACATAAATCATCCCTATTGATTAAATTTAGGAAATTACACAAAATAAGCTGTGTTTTCATCCTACAATCAACTGATAATACAAAGCTTCTTATAATCACTACAGAATGCCTCGTATTTAAATGAATTTTGTTTCATCCCTTGCACTGTTCTGACCGAAATGTCAAATTCTTGAGAGATGGCTCTGATTGATTCACATTTTTTAACCGTTCCAATAGTTGTAACTTCTGCTTCAACATAAGTACACATTTTTTGTTCCCTGCCTTGCTGCCAACGTGTACGAGTATCTGCACACTACTGCACTGGTTCAACTGGTCAGCCCTGTGCAGCACGGGACAGGATGCGTTGACTTACCTTGTATCGGGAAGTATACGAGAGTGAGCGTCTATTTCTGGAGTTCCACTGTACCTGGCCTATGACACATATACCTGTCTCTCTCAGCAGGCAATAAATAACCTTAATGTGAAATAAAAAAAACATAACCTACTTGACATAATATCGTTTGTATTTTTATTCTTAGAAAGATAGTAAGTAAACCCTACAAAAACAGATTCTGCATTTTTTTTGTATTATTTCCTGTTTTATTATTCATATTTTAGACTTCGTTTGTGCATGTAGCCAAATCCTGGCCATACTCATGACGCTTATGTAGAATTTGAATTTGAATAGTATTACAATGGCTTCTTGAGGACTTCTATACTTCTGTAACACTAGAAGGAAGGTAGTAGAGTACTTAAAAAACTAGAGTGCATCGGTCGGGAATTCAACCCGGGCCGCCTGCGTGGCAGGCGAGCATTCGACCACTGAAGCACCGATGCTTACAAAGCAAGTACAACGTTCTTATTGAACCACATTGGATGTTGGCAACAGAACATAATGCTATAAATGCAGTCAGTTTTATTTATTTATCTAGGGTCCATCTTCAACAATGTGTTCTTAGTAGAGTCATCTCTCCTAGAAAACATATTTTAAGATTGATATTCGTTTTCTTGTGACGTACCGGTAATAATTATGAAAGGATCTTCTTATGACTTCCTCATCAACAATCAAAACAGAAATCAATCTGCTTTTACCTCACTCGCGTTTTTACCGGTGTTCTTCTCCTTGTTGTATTTGTCATTATCCTTATCGTGGTCCATGTCGTGGTTCATGACGTGATCCTTATCGTTGTTTTATTCCTGTTGATCCTTATCGTGGTCCTTGTCGTGATTCTTATCGTTGTCTTGGTTCTGTCGTGGTCCATATCTTTGTCCATTTGTCCTTGTCGTGATCCTTATCGTCGTCCTTGTTGTCTTTGTCGTAGTCCTTTCAGTGGTCCTTGATGTCTTTGTCATGGTCCTTATAGTAGTCCTTGTTTTCCTTAAGTTGACCTTATACTGGTCCTTGTCTTTGTCGTGCTTCTTATTGTGGTCCTTGTTGTCTTTGTTATGGTCCTATATTTTTCATTTATAAAGAATGTTTTCTCCATTTGAAAGTGACTTCTGTGTCACACGGTACTTTCCACACTTTCATAAAAGACATTAGCAACATTTTATCTTGATATGTATCCACGCAAATATGATTATCCACCAGAATGCCTACAAGTAGGCAATAAATACGTGTAGATAGTAAAACTCCGTAATCGATAGAATTATAGCTACAGTTGAAAGATGAATTTATGCGTAGGACTTCAGTAAATAGGAAACATTGAAACCTGAGCATCGGTGGTTCAGTGGTAGAATGCTCGCCTGCCACGCGGGCGGCCCGGGTTCGATTCCCGGCCGATGCATTTCTCTTTTTTTTTTTATATTCGAAACGGTTCTAGTAACGTAAAACCCATTACTTAATATAATTTTTGTTGAACTTTATTATAAAATGTGCCTCCTTCCAAAGCGAGGATAATAAAATTCTCCCCGAACTGAAGTTCACCTCAGCTGATATTCGTTACAAGGACTGGGTGTTCAAATTAGACAGGATTCGAATTGGTTTAGTCTCGTGGTGTATATGATAGCTTGGAAAGCAAGTTTTGTGATATAGGGGAAATTTTTTGACCACCTATAAAAGCGCGTTACATTAAGTTCCGTTATTTTCAGTCGGGATTCTCAATTCTTAAATGGAGTAAAATGAAAGAGTTATTCTTGCAAGGAAATGTGAATTATGCATTTTTAACGAATCCGTTTCCTTTACTTCATTAGTATCTATTCTTATGTTTAAATTCTAGTCTACAAAGTACATATATTTGTGAAATGTGATCCTAGTAAAAGATTTTTAATTTTTATTTTAGAAATTAGAGAGATTTTTATTTTTGTGAATTAAATCTGTGTAATACTCTGGATCACTCCTTAGGACCAGCTCACCTAACGAGTGAAGACTACTGAGCCAAGCCCTGTCAATCAGGAGGCCCTTGCCCTTACGGGATCTAGCAGGCTAAATTTATTATTATTATTATTATTATCATTATTATTATTATTATTATTATTATTATTATTATTATTATTATTAATACTTTGGTATCAGAATCTTAAATTTTAATTCAGAAAAAAAAAAACCAGATACGTTTGTGAATCATAAAATGTTATGTCATTTTCAAGTCTTTTTTTTTTTTAACAGAACTGTTCCCGAACATGAGCTTTGCTCTTTTCATTTAGCGTGTTTATGTATGATAAGTTATTGTTAAATAAAATAAATAAAAATACAAAAAAAAAAATTAACCGTAATTCCGGAAATTTTCTCGACGAAACCTTCTCAGAATTAACAGATACATTCAACATTTTTCTTGTTAACGTGCAAAGTAATACATAAAACGGACATAATTTTTAAAAAAGTTAAAAACAAACTGCGAAACTCAAGACATTCCAAAGTACTACAAATTATTAAATCGGTAACATCGTTTGTCTTCGGGTAAGCCCGGCATGCAAACCTGTGACATGAATATAAAAAAAGTGACGGAAGCTCCATTCAAAACTGAACACGGTGTATGTTTACTCAGTAGATTGCCTGCGGTTCAAACGTAGTAGTGACAAACATAGGTCGTTATCTGCATTAACATTTTTTGTGCCCAGTTCTTCCCAACATGAGGGCGGCTGCAGACCTGTCCATTCATCTCCCACATGCAAACTACCTGTATGACCTTACAGGGCAGGTGGCAAATTACCTCCTACGTCACAGGTGACGTAACTGTCTCTACGTCATGAGGTACGACCGGATTGATTTGGATGAGGAGGCAGAGCAGAGGTCCAGTGGGTAGACGGACAGTGGAAACTGGAAATAAGAATGTAAGATGTACTAGGAATTTCTGTGAATCACTGTTGCTTCTTTAAATGGTCCCTCTTCTTTTGCTTATTTGATGTTTCTTTTAGTTATCTAGTATTTCCCCTTCTTCAAATAATCCTCCCCTATACTCCTACTAGTCGTATTTTTTCAGCTTCAGCCACGCCCAAAAAATTCCCTTCGCTATTTTTCTTGTATATGCGATTCCGAATCAATCGTCAGCCATAATGGGTGTTCCTCTCAGTTTCTCCGAAGATGCCTGTGGTGGTGGTGGTGGTGGATTCTAGATGACTTGTAGATCTGCATCAGAGGCATCGGAGGAAATCCCCACTCCCAAGGTCCTTGGTTGCCTGACTGGGAAGATCTGTGAGGTGTAGTATACAGATACTCGTACACCACCAGCACCACCACCAACACCACCATCAGGGGTACAGTATACATGGCTGGAGAGGAATACATCTTGTGGGGAACAGCTTAGCCAGGCAACACAATCGGCAGGCATTTAATTCCATCATGGTGCAAAGCTCACTTGGGTTGAAGAGCTTAGGTATGCTTCAAATTTCACTCGATTAGCATCTTATGCCTACACTTCTCTACCCCAATGTATGTATGTATGTATGTATGTATGTATGTATGTATGTATGTATGTATGTATGTATGTATGTATGTATGTATGTATGTATGTATGTATGTATGCATGTATGTATGTATGTATGTGTTTACTCTACTTCGTATTAAATGCACAAATTTGTAGAGCTTAATGAAAGTATGCTTGTAAATTGAATTAATCTGCTTACTTTGTATTGTATATGTTTGTATAGTTTTGGCCGATGAATTGTATATGATTTAAATTGAATAGTAATCTGTATAGCTCTATTGATAAATTGTTTGTGTTTGTAATTTGAAGTAGTTTGCATGATATGTATTATCAATTTCTGAATATCACAGCTGGTTGAATTGTTTATGCCTTAAATTTAATTAACCTGCTTGTTTTGTATTATACATATAGCTCAACTGATGAATGATCGTTTGCGTTTGTAAATTTAATAATCTGATTGGCTATGTATTGTATACTTTTAGTAGAGCCATCGACGTAGCTCAGTCGGCAGACTCGCTGGGCTGCTGATTCGGAGCTGTGTTCGGGCTTGGGTTGGATCCCCCTTTGGTCTTTGGTTTCTTCCGAGGTTTTCCCCAGCCGTGGGACTGAAGCCGGATGGTCTATGGCGAGTCCTCGGCATCAACCCCTTTGATTTGATTACCTGGTTGGGTTTTTGCGAGGTTTTCCCCAACCAAAAGGCAAATGCCGGGTAATCTTTTGGCGAATCCTCGGACTTCACCTCATCTCACTACATCTCGCCAAAATATTGTAAAAAATTGCACAAAATTGTAAAAATTGTAGAAAATTACTAAATTCTAAAACTGTAAAAATTTGTAAAAATTGTAATTGTAATATTGTAAAATTTTGACTTGTTCCATATCTTAAAGCTTCATTGCTCATGTAAGATATATGGAATAAAATGAATGAATGAATGAATGAATAAATTAATGTGTTTACTGCCTGAGGCCTTCATAAACATTGGCTTTCGGTTCGGTTTCAGTTGGACAGTCCTCTTTAAAGAATTACATGCATTTGAAACCCTGCTAGCCCGCAATGAACTGAAATTGCTTCCACTCTTCTCATAGCTTCAAGCTGCTTCAGAGGACGTCACAAGTCATTGATGTAATGAAATCAGTAAAGTGAGTACAGGGCAGCCAAAAATATTTCATTCATACAGCTATACATAACATGTTGGTTTGGTTTGGCCTGAGATTAAAGTTTCTTACCTAACTGAAATCTTACACAGGAAAATAAAAAAGTCATAGAAATTACACGGTTTTTCATTATATTTCGCGCACCTTTTTGAAAAAATTAAGATATTTATCTGTACTGTTCATACTAGACCCGTCCTCGGTGTTCTATTGATTGCTACGTTTACCAGTGGATGGAGTGCACGGGTTAACACCTGGCCGAGGACAAGAGGTAGACCTGAACTTCGGTAGTCCAATGTCAACATTTGCAGCAGCGCAATAAACCGTAAGACTTGTTTGTCTCTTCTTGCACTTGTAATTCTCAGAATCCCAGTTATAGTTTATTTTGATGAAAAATGTTCAACAGCCAACATGAACTAATTATTTATCATGTACCAAAGTATGAAAATAATCTTCGTTTCCTTCATTGCAAAAAATACATTTTTTGTAAGTAAGAAACCTTATTATTATTATTATTATTATTATTATTATTATTATTATTATTATTATTATTATTCTTTTACAGCCTATTACAGCGCCCCTACGATGATTCTCCTCCAAAGCAGGATAAATGACTAACAATAAACTGTGTGATTTAATGTAATAAATTTCGAAAAAAACAAATACAAGATATAATTTTATTCTTCGTATATTACAATATTATGGAGATGAACGGTAGCTATATGTCGCGGGTTCGATTACCTAAATGGTAGTGGATTTTCTCAATCATTTGTGACGGTAGCGAAGAAGAATTGTGAGAATACATTAATCTAGAAAACTTTTTTTTTTCTAATTTCCTAGCATGTAAGGTTAAATTACTTTTACAATGAAAGCTAAATAGTATATAATTATCTTCAAGACTAAAAATCAAGCTCCACTGACTAATAATAATACTTACTTACTGGCTTTTAAGGAAACCGGAGGTTCATTGCCGCCCTCACATAAGCCCGCCATTGGTCCCTATCCTGAGCAAGATTAATCCAGTCTCTACCATCATACCCCACCTCCCTCAAATCCATTTTAATATTATCTTCCCATCTACGTCTCGGCCTCCCTAAAGGTCTTTTTCCCTCCGGCCTCCCAACTAACACTCTATATGCATTTCTGAATTCGCCCGTACGTGCTACATGCCCTGCCCATCTCAAACGTCTGGATTTAATGTTCCTAATTATGTCAGGTGAAGAATACAATGCGTGCAGTTCTGTGTTGTGTAACTTTCTCCATTCTCCTGTAACTCCATCCCTTTTAGCCCCAAATATTTTCCTAAGCACTTTATTCTCAAACACCCTTAACCTATGTTCCTCTCTCAGAGTGAGAGTCCAAGTTTCACAACCTTAAAGAACAACCGGTAATATAACTGTTTTATAAATTCTAACTTTCAAATCTTTTGACAGCAGACTGGATGATAAAAGCTTCTCAACCGAATAATAACAGGCATTTCCCATATTTATTCTGTTTTTAATTTCCTCCCGAGTATCATTTATATTTGTTACTGTTGCTCCAAGATATTTGAACTTCTCCACCTCTTCAAAAGATAAATTTCCTTTTTTTATATCTCCATTTCGTACAATATTCTCATCACGAGACGAATATAATAATAATAATAATAATAATAATAATAATAATGATTATTATTATTATTTATTTATTTATATACAGATTTCTAATGTTTACACATCTTTCTGTGCCTAAATTTGTTAAGTCTTATTGTTGCTCTCCACTCTTCTCTGTCCATTCAATCCATGTCATTCAGTCTGGAGTCTCTCATCCCTGTTCTGATCTCGAGGTCTCCCTTTCCTTCTCCTCCCAGGCGGACATCATTCCAGCACCATTTAGATAACCTTTCTTCTGAGTTTTTCTCACATGCCCATACCAGGACAACTGTTTATATCTCACATAATCCAAAACAGAATGTTGCATGTTCATTTCATCTCGTATAACTGTAGGTCTATTTATAATTTTTTTCTGATTTCGAATATCTCGCTGATCTTCTTAAAAAATCCATTTCCATTATCATGAGTTACGATGCTAACTTTCTATTATTTATTTTTATTTATTTATTTATTTATTTATTTATTTATTTATTTATTTATTTATTGATTTAGAGTATTAACGTGCAAAACAACAACACAAGGCCAATTACAGTTTAGCACAAGATACAAAACAAAACAAAGCAACAAATGATGATGAGAATGAATGATAGAATGAATGATAGAAAATGGCAGTGAGATGAAATACAACCAATATAATAGTCAACATTAATCAATGACCAAATGCAACAAAATAAATAGCACAAATAATTATTAAAATTAGTACAGTGAGATAATTGAAATAATGGCAATTAAATAAAATGAATTACAAATGAATTAATGAAATCATATAAATGAAGACTAGAATCATATAAGTAGAGTAAGGGAGGGGATTGTCGGATAGGTCTGGTAATGTCGGATAATCTCGGATAACATATTTCTTTTCCATCGAATGGTGCAATCTGATGTGAAAATAATGCATTACGTTCTCTACAAGTAGACGAACATCTGCATGAATAGCCATTACTGCTGAGTGCTTCACTGTGTGTGAATAGCGTGTTTTCAACGTGACTGCAAAAAAAAAAAACTTTTTGAGGGTAAGTAATGTGATTTATTCGTTACAAGTTATTCTTATATTTACACAACATGGTATGCACTGTTTGATATACCATAGATAAGGCTTCTTAATTCTCTAATTGCAGAAATGCTATCGACAACATGTTTCATGCAGCTGGCTTGTTTTACTGTTTGTGAAGAGTCGGCCAATGTCGGATACTAGCTGAGGGCAATGTCGGATACTAGCCGAGGGCAATGTAGGATAGTATCCGACATTAGCGGCTGTCTTTCAATGCTGCTCGCTACATAAAAGCTGCCTTAAACCCATTTATATGTTTTCTATAACGAACCACTACATTTTTACTCATGGGTATTTTTAATTAATGTAAGTAATTAATTTTCTAATTAATCGAATATTATGAAGTAACGAATTGTTTCCTCTTGTGATATTTTTAGATGCCTAAAGTAAAAGAAAAAAGAGATTCAGTCTAAAAAAATGGAAGTCTGAAGATATGGTAAATGCCATTGTCGCAGTACGGAAGAAAAGAATGGGCTATCTTGCTGCTTCCAAAAGATTCAATGTACCTCGATCAACATTATTTGATTATGTACGGTCCAATTCTGAGCCCACCAAAGCCGTTAAATCGAAACTTGGACGAAAACCAATACTCCCAGCTTCACTTGAAGAGAAGCTAGTTGACTATGTGTTAATGATGGAGAGAAAATATTTTGGATGAACCAGAAATGATGTTAAAAGGCTTGCATATCAGTTGGCTAAACAGAACACTATTGTAATAGTTTCTGATATGCAATATATTATTTTAAATGCATTATCATACCTCTTACATAATAATGTCTAATGTATCCGACATTAGCTTCCCATTCTGTCAGTGATGATATTATTTCTGTTTTGTCTTTGCAAGTTATACAGCAAATACATATTATGTAAATTACCTAATACTTATGTACAATCTGCAGAAACCCCAAGAGGTTATTATAATACTAAGTAATTCCAGTTCTAATTTTTTTCAATTACCTTTATTTTGAAACATCAAAATGGTATCCGACAATACCCTCCCTTACTCTAGTATTGTAAAGATCTTAAGAAATGGCATAAATAATACAACTGACATAAAAACTCAAAAGTATATACTACACATTAAATGGATCCAAGTTCAATCCATGCAAATTAGCATATTTAATACATCTGCAGACCGGAGACAGAGATTTAGAATTCCTATTATAAAACAATTTATGAAATCTTAAACCCTTAGCAGGAATACGAAGACTGATATTGCTTATGAAGGATTCACAATCAATATCACCCTTAATGACTTTACAAAACAATAAATAATCAAGATCCTGACGTCTGGCAAACAAACTACCGCAATTGAAATATTTGCAATTAATCTCATAGTTATAATCGGAATTTGGTAAAAATCTATAAGAACACAAGGAAATAAATTTTCTTTGAATATTCTCCAATTTAGCCGAGTCAGTAGAAGTAATAGAGTTCCATACAACAGATGCATATTCAAGCTTGGATCTAATAATAATAATAATAATAATAATAATAATAATAATAATAATAATAATAATAATAAGTTGCTTTTATATATGCAATTGGAATAGATATAGGTCTACAGTATTTATTCCCTAAGTACCTGCTTAAAAAAACTATCGATTGGAAAGATAAATGCTCATAATTATGTAAATTAAGTCCCCTGATAAAGAGATTTATGGACACATACGGTACTGTCTTTACCATATCTTCATGTACAAAGATTTTAGAACGCGCATAATTTCATATTTTCTGTTTTACTTTTTGTTAATATTATTCTCACACACGTTTTGTGGTCTACGCAATTAAATATTCGAGAAATGGAGGAACGGTATCTGTGAAAAGGGATTTCCCAAATTAACTTATAGCAACAGTATTGACAGCAATGAGGATGACCCCGCAAATGTTAATGGCTATATAATAAATTGTCTTATTACCATAAAATGAGTGGTGACCCCTAATTACTAAGTAATTAATCATGTTGTCATTATTCATTTGTTCCTGTGTCTCCTAGAATGAGGTCAAGTGAGATGGTGAACTTGCTTCTTGATCCGAGCATGCGCAATTCAGACTGGCATGTTGCCTTCAGTTTGATCATTTTAATACACGAGGGGAGATTCAGATAGAGGATGGATTACATAATTCCAATTGAATTCAAGGCTCTCCATATTAACGTTTTTGTAGGTACGGACGAGCATTATATAAAGATTTGTAACGAAGTTACGGAGCCATGTTCGAAATCTTAAAATAATAGGAATTTAAAAATTCTAGATTAATAAAAATAATTCCTTACAGCTATGTTCTCCCTCTATTTCGTGTTTAATTTTATTGTCTATCTGATCCGATCTAACCACGCCCCTATCACAGTGGTTCCCAAACTAGGGAGTGTGAGAGATTTATTGGAAGGCTACATAAAACTTAAGAAAAACAAAAACATGTAACAGAAAAATTAATAAATACTGTTCTCCAACCAGGAGATCAACCGTGAAAGGAATGTGCTTATTATTGCGTCATCTATTGGAGCGAAGTAGATAGATAATATTATCGTTATAACATCAGTTTAAAAACCATGCGCTCTCCTGCATATGTTATTTCCTGTATGGAGGGATTAAAAGACCAGGAGATTAACAGTGATCTAATTTTTTTAACTAGTGTAGTATTAAATATGTGTGTATCAGTGTTATGGTTTGTGCTGTGAGAGCTAGCCAATAGAGATATTAGTACCCACGTGTGTGACCTTATGACATCTTATGACATCAGCATTCATTCACAGCATCACCCCGCTACCTCTCATCCCCCTGAGACTTTCACGTGGTTGGAGTACATTACATACTGAAACTTCCGAGTGTTTTCTTTTGTGTAGTTGCCAATTTTCAACACAGGCCATTACAAGAAACCAAACGCCGCAGTCGTTTGGACGTGTAGAGTCACCTCGGTTGTGTCTTAACCAACTTAACATTGAACTCCTTGAAGAAAAACAATGTCAACTATTCCATCGATGTTCTGTGTTCTTCTGAGTTTCATATATGATTAAAGATTTAAAAAAATGTTGATAACAGTGAAAAGAGTTGTATCTGTGCATTCGGATTAAATTGTAGTTTTTATATTTTTAAGATAAATTAATGTCGAGGACATTTTTGAGACAGCCTGTATAAACTTAGGTGAAAGTCAGTGTGACCCCTCCTACTTTTGAAATCAAGACAGATTAGGTCTAATTCACAAACTAATTTTATAAGGTATAAGAAAACAGTAGATATTAAAATGTATATTCAATTAAACCACATTTATATGAGCCGTTCAGAGCAGAAGTGGTGTAAGTCAAAATTGGGTAACGAGGTTTAAAATAAAAATTCTGTAAAATACAGAGCAAAGTAGCAATTAATATGTCCTTCGTGCTATCCACTGACTACTAATAGTTTAAATAAATTTAATATTAATTGCTACTTTGCGCTGTACTTTACAGAATGTTTATTTTAACCCTCATTATCCATTTTTGACTTACACCACTTCTGCTCTCAACGGCTCATATGTTACTCATATACTACACTTTTTTTTCGCACGTATATATTATTATTATACTCGTATTTTCAATTCAACAAACTTGATCATTAAAATTTAGGTGAGTTGCACATTTTCCATTTACAGATATTTTGTTATTTATACATCACTTCTTTCCATTTCCCACTTCTGAAAATGAGGACAGCATGTTTGCGGCAGGACGGCTAATCAGGAGGATTAAATCACAGCCAGTTTGCGTTGGCTTTGGAGGACCCGATTGCGGTATATCGAAAAACATCTTTTAAGCCTGATAAACTGAAAGGCTGTCCAAAAAGTAACAGCACCACCGATATCGTCATGTTCGCTTAACGCAAAACTAACATTAAACTATCGATAAAGAAAAAGAATGTTTATATTTCTGAACTAAGCTTATAAATTAAAGTTAGCACCACTGATATCGTAATGTTCGAAAAAAAAATGACACTTAAAATATCGATAAAAAAGGAATGTTGATATTTCTGAACTAAATTTATAAATTAAAGTTGGCATCACTGATATCATAATGTTCGCTTAACGCAAAAAATAACACTTAAACTACTATCGATAAAAAAAAAAAGAATGTTAATATTTCTGAACTAAATTTATAAATTAAAGTTGGCACCACTAATATCGTAATGCTCATTTGTCTGTTTCAGTATCAACATCTACTCACGAACGTTTTCTACAAACATGGACGTAAAATTTGACAGTTATTGAAACCAAAAGAAAAAATAAGTATTTAATTATCGAAAATTATAAATTTGGCGAAGTTGTAAATTTTTATAAGCATCAAACGAGGTGGCATTATTGTCTCTGAAGTATAGCCATATTTTTAACCAAGCTGTGGACAGTCCTAAGCCTGTGAAAATTGGGAAGGAAAATGTGGCTATGTGTTACAAGAATTTACACACCCTTAAGTCAGTCACCACGTGTTGCTGAGTCTTGCCGCTAACATGCCTTTGAAACTAGCAGAACCATGCTGCAAACGGGTTGCCTTTTTTACGCAAAAAGATTACTTTTCTAGAAATTTAACGCAAACGTGCTTCCCTGCTGAAAACAATAATTTTATACCGTACAGAAAGAAGTTTCAACATTGAAGAAAATATTGAAGGTTGCGAGAGAAGCAATAATTTCCAAGGTTGGACAGAAACGCTACGGAAAGTGATTCGAGACATGGGATTTAAGTTTAAAACATGTATAAATACAAGACGTATTTTGATTGAAAGAAATTATATTGTAGCATGGAGGACAAGTTATTTATGACACCGTTCGACGGAAGTTTGGCAACATCCCTATTCGGCAAGGTTCGTGGCCTGCTGTTTGACGTGATGGGAGGAAAGCGGGTGGAATGGAGTACAGGCCTCAACTTTTCCAAGAACGACGACAGCGCTGAAGGGGCACAGATCCGATGGTCCGATAATACTGTAGTACTGTAGCCAAGTTATAGTTCTCCCATGGATAATTATATAATAGGATGCGAAACTGCGGCCAGCACCATCTGGCGGCGGGGGGCTGAAATAAGATGATCAGCGCCCAACGTCGTAGGTGGTGAACATTAAAACTACGTGTTGGGTACATTACCCAGAGTTCTCTATTTATCCGTTCGAGATATTGCTCGAGGAGCCGAGATGGCAGACAAAAACTTGTTAATAAGTGAACATAAAGTGATACGTGTGTGTACAAGCAGTGATGTTTATGGACGTTCTAAAAATAGTGTTGTTGAATGTATTGTAAAGTAATAGTAATATAATAAATTGAACTATCTAAGTAGTTCTTGCAGACTTTTCCATTGCGCTGTACAATAAATACCCTAATAATACAATCCCAATTATCTAACCTTTTGCTTTGTTTTTTGTCTCTGTCTGGTTATATTTTAATCGGGTAGTGTAAAACACATCGTCTCTTTTATCTTCCTGTTGGCTCCGGTAAGAATTTTCAGTAGAATATGCTGTGAGGAATAAAAATGTAAATGTTTTATTTTAAATTGGGTTAGTTTTGAATATCGATGAGGGTGGGAGGGAATACTTTCTGCACAGTTTAACATTTTCGTCACCAGTGCGCTGCTAAATGCATGGAGTAATTACTCCTTTCGCCACTTGGTGCGCTGCTAGATGTAATAACGCCCCTCCCCCCAACAGGGCAGCAAGATCAATTTCTACAACAGCGCCTCTAGTATGTGTTACGTGAAACTCAGTAAGTTTCGCATCCTATTATATATTCATCCATGGTTCTCCGTTATACAGTAGATAGGACGTTGAACGTCCTCGAAGATGAGATAACTCAATTTTCTAGTTCAGTCCTATGAAAGGTGGAAGAATATGACAAAATTTATGTGCTTTACATTCATCGACCACCATTTCAAGTAGCTGCCACTCTCCAAAAACGTTTACGAAATGCGTGACATTCTCTACGATGCATCCTATAGTAGCAGAGCTGCTGCAGCCGGCTTTCAATTTATTCGTCGGCCCCAGAGCAGAGCAAAGCATCTGCTGCAGATGAGAGAGCCTGCCCGAACAAAAAAGGCTACAGCTGCAGTTCTCAGTAGGGCCCGAGACACAGCTGTGTCCCCGATGAGGAAATAGTCTCAAGGTACAATTTTACTAAGTAATCGCGGATTATTGTATTGCGCGGAATTTTGGACATTGAACAAAAAATAAAAGTGAGATCGAAGCAGTAGAACTGAGATTTTAACGAGTTTTGCTCCTTTTACTCTGTTACAAAAGAAGAGAAATGACATCGGAATGGAACTGGACCTTTTTTTTAATTTAATAGCGAGAAATCACTAATATAGGATAAATTTGCAAAAAACCTGATCGCTTGAATAATATCTGTGGCCGGGAGGAAAACGGTCTTAGGTCAATTTTTTGTGAAAATGAGATTTTTATACATTCTGAAAGCGGAAACAAATTCTCAACAATCTGATAAAACGGTTAAAGTCAAATAAGACTCCTGACTGGTTTTATAGAGCGTTACCAAATGTTCTAAGTACTTTTTGAATCGAGCACACACAGGATAAAGGACATTAAGGATATTTAATACTTTATTCCTTACAAACCATCACATGTTTATTTTCCATGCTAACTTGTATTTTAGTCATTTTATGACATACTGATGTCCTTTCCTTTTAAAACTTAAAGCACCAGGGTAAACAGTTCTATAATTGTTTAAGACCCATTTTGCATTCCTAATAATTTACATTTCTCACTTATTTTGACATGAAAAAGGACTTATGTTTACATAGTCCTTTCTACTCAGTTTGGGTTCTAGTCTTAAAAAGGTTTAAGTGCGGCTATTTTTGGAAATAATCAAGAAAATGGTTAAATGAGCAATATTACCTATTTTAGAAGAAATATAAACAAATAAAATCCAAGAAAAACCTCGTAATTAAAAAACTCTATAATTGACACCAATTTCAATCTTTCTACTGTTCTCCTGAAAAGTATAAAATTTGTACTTAAGACCTTTTTCCTCCCAGCCACAGATATAAACATATAGATACAGGTAGGAAAGTACGCAGCCTCGTGTCTGCCTTTCTGACAATCAAAACTGTAAGACAGGAGAACTAGAGATGGGTAAAATTGAAACTGTTTCACAATTGAAACTAGTTTCGTGATATAACCTGTTCCAAAGAGTGATACACTGCTCCAGTGATCACTACAACGTTCCACATGGTTCCAAGAGATAAACAATTCAATTTCTAAACAGTTTTCCTCTTCTTTGCTGCCTGCAAAGCCACGTGTAGCGCTATCATTGACCTCCAATCGAAAGTAGATATAATATTACCCTTGTTCCATACGGCCTTCGTGGAACAGTAGCCTATGTAGGATCGAACAATTTAATTGTATGAATCAAATTCTCTATTAAATCTGATATTTATTATTACAGATATCACAAGCAGGGAATACAGACGGCAGGAATGCGAATAAAACAATGCGATAAGGAAGAGCGGGCAATGGGAAAGGTCACGAGATATCTTGAATGATATTCAAGAGTACAGTCGGAATAAAAACGACATCGATAGAATCAGTCTTGCGTTGTGATAGTTACTTGTACATTACTGTTTTAGTGAATACTGCAAGTGAATACGTGTCTTGTTCCAAGTGCGTTTATTTTATTATGTAGTGATGGAGCGTTCCCTCGCAGAGTATCTTTATTTTATTCGTAAACATAATGTTGCGCGTTTAATCCGCTTCAAATTTTTCTCTTGCTACGCTCTTCATTTCCACAGGCGATGTCCCTATCTGTTCACTTTCTTAGAAGAGGCAGTACTTCCATCAGCCCTCACATCTCGCTCCCTCGGCGTGCCTACATACACACGTCAAAAGAGACAGCAACGCCACCACTGTTTTTCGGAAATCGTTCCTTGCGCGACCTATAGCTGTCCATTGATGCAGAATATGTTCATGTTGCCCTAACATAGTGTTAATTAGTAATATACAGCGAAAAATATCATCAGTTAATATCTTACTTACTTACTGGCTTTTAAGGAACTCGGAGGTTCATTGCCGCCCTCACATAAGCCCGCCATTGGTCCCTATCCTGAGCAAGATTAATCTATTCTCTATCATCATATCCCACCTCCCTAAAATCCATTTTAATATTATCTTCCCATTTACGTCTCGGCCTCCCTAACGGTCTTTTTCCCTCCGGCCTCCCAACTAACACTCTATAAGCATTTCTGGATTCGCCCATACGTGCTACATGCCCTGCCCATCTCAAACGTCTGGATTTAATGTTCCTAATTATGTCAGGTGAAGAATACAATGCGTGCAGTTCTGTATTGTGTAACCTTCTCCATTCTCCTGTAACTTCATCCCTCTTAGCCCCAAATATTTTCCTAAGCACCTTATTCTCAAACACCCTTAACCTATGTTCCTCTCTCAAAGTGAGAGCCCAAGTTTCACAACCATAAAGAACAACCGGTAATATAACTGTTTTATAAATTCTAACTTTCAGATTTTTTGACAGCAGACTGCATGATAAAAGCTTCTCAACCGAATAATAACAGGCATTTCCCATATTTATTCTGTGTTCAATTTCCTCCCGAGTATCATTTATATTTATTACTGTTGCTCCAAGATATTTGAACTTCACCACCTCTTCAAAATATGAATTTCCAATTTTTATATTTTTATTTCGTACAATACTCTCGTCACGAGACATAATCATATACTTTCCCTATTAAATCTCATATTTATTATTACAGGTAACGCAAGCAGGGAATACCGACGGCAGGAATGCGAATAAAACAATGCGATAGGGAAGAGCGGGCAACAGGAAAAGTCACGAGATAACTTGAATGATATTCAAGAGTACAGTCGGAATAAAAACGACATCGATAGAATCACTCTTGCGTTGTGATAGTTACTTGTATATACATTACTGTTTTAGTGAATACTGCAAGTGAATACGTGTCTTGTTCCAAGTGCGTTTATTTTATTACATAGTGATGGAGCATTCCCCTCGCAGAGTATCATTATTTTATTCGTAAACATAATGTTGAGCGTTTAATCCTCTTCGAATTTTTCTCTTGCTACGCTCTTCATTTCCACAGGCGATGTCCCCATCTGTTTATCTTCTTAGAAGAGGCAGTACATCCATCGGCCCTCATCTCTCGCTCCCTCGGCGTGCTTACATACACACGTCAAAACAGACAGTAACGCCACCACTGTTTTTCGGTAATCGTTCCTTGCGCGACCTATAGCTGTCCATTGATGCAGAATATGTTCATGTTGCCCTAACATAGTGTTAATTAGTAATATACCGCGAAAAATATCATCAGTTAATGTCATCGTGTCCACACCTGTGGAGTAACGGTCATCGCGTCTGGTCGCGAAACCAGGTGGCCCGGGTTCGATTCCCGGTCGGGGCAAGTTACCAGGTTGAGGTTTGTTCCAGGGTTTTCCCTCAACCCAAGATGAGCAAATGCTGGGTAACTTTCGGTGCTGGACCCCGGACTCATTTCACCGGCATTATCACCATCTCATTCAGACGCTAAATAACCTAAGCTGTTGATAAAGCGTCGTAAAATAACCTACTAAAATAAAAAATAAAAATGTCATCGTTATTAAACTTTCCTAAAGTTATATGCGTTATTTTTAATAAAATAGATTCATTTTGAAATACAGTTATTTACTGTATCCTTAACAGTAACCTACGAAAAGAGACTTAACAGCTGATTTAAAGACGATCTAAGCGCCTTGAAACATGTTCCCGAAGAAGATGAGAGATTGAAACAGTTGTAACACTTCGCACTGATGTTGTAATCACATTCCTACAAAACTGTTTCTTAAAAATTATCAGTTTATTCTATCCAGTGTTGCCAACTCAGAATTCCATTTACCGCTGCACAAGCTTAAAAAACCGCTAAAGTGTAGTTAAAAAATTCCAGATTTTTCTTAACACACCATTTCCAAATGTGAAATAGAAACTGTATAGTTTTATGAACTGGAGAATTTTAGGTTCCAAATTAATAAAAAAAAATTCTAATATTTATAATACTCTGGAAATTGAAATAACACTCACCTCTGCCCAGAAGCTTGTTGTGAATGGCAATATTATGTTGTCGAACAACAGAAAAACACTCGCTACTGTTGTTTTGTTTGTATAATTATCAGCATGTGTAATTAAATCCGAATATTTTTCACTTTATATCACCTCACACCATTTGCACCGAGCTTTCGAACTATCACCGGTAACTTATTCCACCCAATCTTTCAACACATTTTTTTTTTTCACACACCTCTAAACTTTTGTACGTATATACTGGGTGTTCATTTCAAAGTGTGTCATGACGTCACTGTTGATGAGTCAGCGATTTGAAGCGAGCTTCAGCTTTTGTGTCAGAGAAGTTGCCTATTAATCAAGGCGTTCAATCTGAACTTGAGAACGTGTACGGTATAACTAGAACGTCGTGGCGGCCTGTACGGTCTGTGTGCTACCATAACCTCTTTCGAACTGTGTTTTGCGCGGCCAAGACGTACGCAGGGTATTTGTTATCATCGGTTGCGTACGGCTACATTCCACAATACAAATCAAATGCTCCGTGTCCATGTTGACCGTCGAAGTTAATGTCAACAAATACGTAAGTAATCGTCTTAACCCTCTCCCCATATCCCGACAGTAAGAAAAAACTCACCTCAGTACATGGTTCGAAACAGTTCACATTCCTGCCACTACCGGCGTTACCGTACGTATCGGTAAGTACTCTTTAGAATGAACGCCGTACTTTGTAGGCAACTTCTCTTGCAGATAAGTAATACACCTCTGCGGAAGTGTAGGAAGATTGAATTCTCTAGGCTCATCGACTAGCCACGTGACGGCATACAGCGAGCCATGATACACTTTGAACTGAACACCCAGTAGTCTTATGCGGCATATTGCTTCAAAATTGAATGAAGTAGTTCAAGAATATACTGGACATTTCGGTAATAATCACATTCTCCGTCACACCAGTCGGTTCGAAATCTGATTTCACACTGAGCTGGAGACGTGCCTGCTAGCAATGAGTCTGGTTTTACTGTAAGTGTATCTTTGTTACCGGTACATAAACTATAATGCGAAATGATAAATTAAATAATATATCATATTATATTATATCACAAATGAAAATAATAATTCAGTCCATTATCTATTCTTTGTGATTAAATACATCAATTCATTTACAGAAACAATGCATACATTAGATTAAGAGGTTAACGAATGCGGAATACCTTATTTGTACAGCAATGGATGAGGCAGGCAATGGACGTGGTTGCATCAAATCGAGTTCACATAAAACGTTGATATTATATACTAGAGATGGGTAAAAAATAACACAACAGTTATTTTGGAACTGTTCCGGTCTCGGAACTGTTGCAAAAATGAACAGTAGGTCGGAACCTCCTGTTCCGAAATAACAGTGTTCCGACTCCGAGCTGCTCACTTGCCCAGCTGTTGCGGGCTCGCAGTACCGCGTTGCACAAGGTATGTTCCGACTCCGAGATAACAGTCGGAACGTCGGAGCTTGTTCCGATGAACCAATGACAGCTGCAGTTACACTGTTCTCGTTGTTATTTATGTTGTACTTGGAACTTCGTTGGATGAAGTTGGTACTTGAAACTCTCACGTGGTTGGAGGGGGGCGCATGGAAATTGAAATCCTTGCGGTGGCGCGAACTTTAATATCAACATTTGTAAGACTGGCCAATCATCTGTAATGTTATAGTAAGTATTCAATAATCTGTAATATTGATTCCCGCTTTATGGTTTATTTCACCATTAGTTGACTAATTCTGTTTTATAAACATTCTACAAAGTCATAAAGTACGCATACTATTATTAATTCATTGATCAGCTGATTCTATACAAAGGTTAAAGTCGTAAATGGTAATGAGTGGTTTAGTTACAATGTCTGTATGTCGTTTGTTGAGGTTAAGTCTGACAAGCACAAGTTTTTGTGCTATCTTCTCTGTTATCAAAGAACGACAAAAATGTTGTAGCATTATTTGTTGGAAACTACCCATATAAGTACTGATTTGGAGAGCGAGGTTTAATGCGAAGTTTAAATTACACTTTGGTAAAGATGCGATTCCAACATTTTACTAACCCACTGCGGGGTTTCCAAGTTTCAGTACTGCCAATATATATCTTTTTTATTTATGAAATTGTAATATTTATTATTATTATTATTATTATTATTATTATTATTATTATTATTATTATAACTGTGCATTAAGAAAAGTAAAAATAAAAATTAATGATTTGTTTTTTTTTATTATGTAATAGAGAGAACAGAAATTACATACCATATGTTTTAAATGTTATGTTATTTTTTTTTTAGTTGGCTACCATGTCTTTATAACTTTATGTACGAAAACAAAGTGTTGTATTCTGTCCTTGTAGTCAACAGCTGTGTAATTACTAACGTTAAGCTTTTGAGTTCTGTCCGCATGCACAGCAATTTTCCAAAATCGATTCGAATGTGCATTGCAGTGCCATCTATAGATAAGAATGTGTACTATGTCATGCCTATGAGTGCTCCAGTGTGAGCTGCATGGTGTTATTTGTCTATGGTGAAGAGGGAGGGTACTGTACCGTTCGTTTGAACGACTCAACGACTCCGACTCATCACCACTGGTGACTGTTATTTCGGAACTGTTATTTGGAACATAGTATTTTTTCGGAACCGGAACCGTCGGAACTGTTCCGGGAAAAGAACAACTTCGCCCATCACTATTATATACTCGCACAATGAAAAAGTGTGTTAATACCATACTAAAATCTGGTATATGATTAACTAACATTGCAAAAAGAACATATAAAAAATTATAACATCATCCCCCTCTGCCTGGAATCATAAAAAATGCCAAATAAACAGCTAACCATAGTCCTAAAAACACCAGATTTAGCTACAAAACGGCTGAATTACCAACACTGATTTTACCTCTACGATAATTTTTTTTTAGATTATATCTACGTATACAGGCAAAGGAACGAAAATCACTTGAGGGTCCCAGAGAATAAACAATTATTATGCGAATAGCTGAAATATAGGAATTAAAAATGGAGGTATATTTAAAATATAGAAGGATAATCTTGTAAAATAAACGCCAATGTATATCGATATTTAAAGTAAGAAAGATACAGTACTTATTAAAATGTGTGTAAGAAGAACATAGAACGATTGCTGCTATCTACCGTTCCGAGAGGGACTCTAGAAAACGAAAGACGAGGTGCTCTGATAGATGTCTCCGTAATTCCGAAAATTGTGTGGTTGGGAGGTCCTATAAAATTTGTCTCCTGATATTAGGATAGCATAATTATATAGGAGGTAATAGAATTTACTTTGTTAACGGGACCAAACATTAAATTCTACATACTTTGCAATCGATACCATTTCTAGGCTTGTAGAACACACGTTTAGGTCGAATTCACCAACTGCCTCCAAATACCTCCTCACCCATTGTGTATTCCTGATAGGAAAAACGAAGTTAGACTCTACATACTTTGTAATCATTAGTAATTCGAGGCATGTAGAACATATGGTTGCGCCAACTTAACGAACTGACTACAAATATCTCTTTTTTCTGTCTAAGGTCTTTGCAATCGATAACATTTCTAGGTTTGTAGAAAAAAGTTTAGGTCAAGCACATCAATTAATGTCTCCAAATACCTCTTCACTGAATATGTATTCCTGACTGGAAAATATGCTGCCCTTTTAATTGGGTACTTTCCTCGAGCCTGCAAGCTTGCTAAAATCATTGTTTTTCATAACCCTAACAAACCTAAGCACTTGCCATCAAGTTATCGACCTATTAGCTTACTGCCCACGCTATCGAAATTGTTTGAGAAGGTTATTCATCATCGCATTTGTAAATTTACGTTCCAAAACAAGATAATACCAGATTTTCAGTTTGGCTTTCGTCCAAAACATTCTACAACACCAACTGCAAAGAGTCACTGAATCCATTATAAAAGGCTTTGAAGAAAAACAGTATACTGCCACTGTGTTTCTGGATATTGCCCAAGCATTTGATACTGTTTGGCATGATGGTTTAATGCTAAAATTATATAGAATTGGTTTTCCTGACTATCTCACACGCATCGTGAAAAGTTTCTTATCTGAGCGTCAGTTCTCAGTACGTATAGATGGCATTAAATCAACGCTTCGTCCAGTTTTAGCCGAGTACCACAAGGATCTATACTGTCACCACTTCTCTTCAATATCTTCACATATGACATTCCATGTTTACAACCGTCACACATAGCTATGTATGCTGACGATACAGCTCTCTTTTATTCTCATAGTAACCTAAATACTGCAATCAGCACTCTTCAGACATCCTTACAGGAGCTGTCTAAATGGTTCTCTGACTGGGGACTACTACTCAACATTACCAAGACAGAAGCTAAAATCTTCTCTCTAAGGCCTATTCATAATCCAACTCCTTTGGTTCTTCTAAATGAACATGGCTCTCTAGTCAAGAAGCTGTCAAATATTTGCGAATATTATTAGACACGAAACTTACATGGAATGCCCATATAACTCGCATTGTTACACTAACCTCTTCTAGAATTCGAAAATTATACCCTTTGGTTAATAGACGTTCACAAATTGGATTGGACTGTTCAATGCTACTCTACACCTCGCTTGTACGACCTCTTTTAACTTATGCAGCGCCAGTGTGGGGGACAGCAAATAAGACACACATGCATCGCCTACAAGTTCTCCAGAACAAGTTCCTGCATACTGCAACAAATGCCCCCTGGTTTGTAAGAAATCAACAACTGCATCAAGAATTGGGAATTCTTCCACTAGAACAGTACATTCATTCAATGTCAAAATCTTTCTTCAACAAACTTCCTGGTGTTCCTGGAGCTGTAACATATAACATTGGAGCAAGATCTTGTCAGCCATCTCGACTTAAAAGGAAACTCCCTCAAGACATCGTTCTTAGTGATACTGACGACTCTTCATAATTTAACACAGAAAATCATCATATTTTTGTTCACATAATTCATAAAAATGTTCAATTAATTAATTTAAATTAATTGGAGGAACCTTAGAGCCAACCTCAGCATGATATTCTGCATGTGATATTCCATAATTTAACAGTGGTCTGTATAGCAAGTTTGCTGGTCGACCAATATTAAACATAAAAAAAAAGATTGGAAAATATATTATTTCCTCCTCTTTCACGTCTGCATTTTGCATTGAATTACGATAACTCCTGCATAATTTGTGTTCTCATACGAGAATAGCATAAGCAGAGGGGGTATTAGGAATTCGTACGGTATGGGAAACAAATCTCAGTTCCTACATACTTTATAATAAATAACATTTCTACAACTGGAAAACTAATGCTCATACAGAGTTACAACTTCCTAAATATAGTATTTTCGAGATTCAAGTTCTTCACTTATGGTTCACTTTACATTACCGTTTTCATTTTGCTATTGCTCTGATAGATGTCTCTGTAATTCCGAAAACTTTGTGGTTGGGAGTTCCTATAAAATTTGTCTCTTGGTATTAGGATAGCATAATGATGTAGGAGGTATTAGAATTTACTTCGTTAACGGGACCAAACATTAAATTCTACATACCTTGCAATCGATAACATTTCTAGGGTTTTAGAACACATGTTTAGGTCAAGTTCACCAACTGCCTCCAAACACCTCCTCATTCATTATATATTCATGATAGGAGAAACGAATTTAGTAATCGATAGTAATTCGAGGTATGTAGAACATATGGTTACGCCAAGTTCACGAACTGTCTTCAAATATCTCTTTTTTTCTGTCTAGTTTCTTTGCAATCGATAACATTTCTAGGTTTGTAGAACAAAAGTTTAACTCAAGGACAGAATGTCTCCAAATATCTCTTTACTCAATGTGTATTCCTGATTGGAATATATATTATTTCCTATTGTCTGACGTTCTACGTTTTTATTGAATTACGATTTCCTCAGAATGAAACTCCGAAAATTCATATGTCATTAGCTCCTGAATAATTTGTGTCCCCACATGAGAATAGCATGAGGATAGAGGAGGTATAGGATTTCGTACGGTATTGGAAACAAATCTCAGTTCCTATATAATTTGCAATAGATTATATTTCTAGAATTGGAAAACTAAATACACATAAGAGAAACAACTTATTAAAAATAGTATTTTGAGGAATCAAGTTTTTTATTCGTGGTTAATTTTACACTACTGCTTTTATTTTGCTATTGCTCTGATAGATGTCTCTGTAATTCCGAAAATTGTGTGGTTGGGAGTTCCTATAAAATTTGTCTCTTGGTATTAGGATAGCATAATGATGCAGGAGGTATCAGAATTTACTTCGTTAACGGGACCAAACATTAAATTCTACATACGTCGCAATCGATAACATTTCTAGGCTTGTAGAACACACGTTTAGGTCGAGTTCGACAACTGCCTCCAAATACCTCCTCACTCATTGTGTATTTCTGATAGGAGAAACGACCTTTAATTCTACATGCTTTGTAATCCATAGTAATTCGAGGCATGTAGAACATATGGTTACGCCAAGTTAACGAATTGTCTTGAAATACCTTTTTTTCTGTCCAGTTTCTTCGCAATCGATAATATTTCTAGGTTTGTAGAACAAAAGTTTGGGTCAAGCACACAATGTCTCCAAATATCTCCTCACTCAATGTGTATTCCTCATTGGAAAATATATTATTTCCTCTTCTCTGAGGTTCTGCACTTTGTATCGAATTACGATTTCTTCTGAATGAAACTCCGAAAAATTCGTATGTTAATAGCTCCTTTATAATTTGTGTCCTCACATGAGAATTGCATAAGGAGAGAGGGATTATTAGAATTTCATACGGTTTGGGAAATAAATCTCAGATTCTGCAAACTTTGCAATAGATAACACTTCTACAATTGGAAAACTAAATACACATAATGCCCCCTGGTTCGTAAGAAATCAACAACTGCATCAAGAATTGGGAATTCTTCCAATAGAACAATACATCCACTCAATATCAAAATCCTTCTTCAACAAACTTCCTGACGTTTCTGGAGTTGTGACATATAACATTGGAGCAAGATATTGTCAGCCATCTCGACTTAAAAGGAAACTTCCTCAAGACATCTTCCTCAGCAATACTGACGACTCTTCATAAATTTAACACGGAAATCATTATCATATATTTTTATTATCATAAAAATTAGTTAGAGGAGCCTTTGGAGCCAACCTCAGCATGATATTCTCTATGTGATATTCCATAGTTTAGCAGTGGTCTGTATAGCAAGTTTGCTGGTCGACCAAAAAAAATACACATAAAGATTTTGAACTTACTAAAAACAGAATTTTTGAGATTCAAGTTTTCAGTCATGGTTCACTTTTACATTACCGTTTTCAATTTGCTATTGTTGTGATAGATGTCTCTGTAATTCCGAAAATTGCGGGTTGGGAGTTTCTATAAAATTTGTCTCCTGGTATTAGGATAGCATAATGATATAGGATGTATCAGAATTTACTTCGTTTGCAATCGATAAAATTTCTAGGCTTGTAGAACACACGTTTAGGTCGAGCTCAACAACTGCCTCCAAATACCTCCTCACTCATAGTAGTATTTAGTATTTATTTATTTAACCTGGTAGAGATAAGGCCGTCAGGCCTTCTCTGCCCATCTACCAGGAGATTCCAACTACAATATCAACAATAAAATTACAATTAGTATTAAATTTACATTTACAATTACAAATAATATTACAGTTAGTATTAAATTTACAATTACAATAAAATCAAAGTACGAAAAGATTACCTGAATAATTAAAACTAGATAATTTATCATAGAGAAACAAAGAATATTTTATATTTACTGAATTACAAATTAAATCTAGAATAACAAAATTGTATAGTGATGAAATTACTGAATATTGAAATATTTTGTGATAGATTAAAGAAACTATTTACAAGTAATCAATTACTGACCAAGTGCCTAGTAAGTTTTCGTTTGAATTCAATTTTATTTCGACAGTCATAGTGTATTCCTGATAGAAGAAACGACCTTAAATTCTACATACTTTGTAATCGATAGTAATTCTAGGCATGTAGAACATATGGTTACTCCAATTTCACAAACTGTCTTCAAATACCTCTTTTTTCTGTCTAGGTTCTTTGCAATCGATAACATTTCTAGGTCTGTAGAACAAAAGTTTAGCTCAAGGACAGAATGTCTCCAAATACCTCTTTACTCAATGTGTATTCCTGATTGGAATATATATTATTTCCTGTTGTCTGACGTTCTACGTTTTTATTGAATTACGATTTCCTCAGAATGAAACTCCGAAAATTCATATCTCATTAGCTCCTGAATAATTTGTGTCCCCACATGAGAATAGCATGAGGATAGAGGAGGTATAGGATTTCGTACGGTATTGGAAACAAATCTTAGTTCCTACATATTTTGCAATAGATTATATTTCTAGAATTGGAAAACTAAATACACATAAGAGAAACAAATAGTATTTTGAGGAATCAAGTTTTTTATTCATGGTTAATTTTACACTACTGCTTTTCATTTTGCTATTGCTCTGATAGATGTCTCTGTAATTCCGAAAATTGTGTGTGGTTGGGAGTTCCTATAAAATTTGTCTCCTGGTATTAGGATGGCATAATGATGTAGGAGGTATTAGAATGTACTTCGTTAACGGGACCAAACATTAAATTCTACATACCTTGCAATCGATAACATTTCTAGGGTTTTAGAACACATGTTTAGGTCAAGTTCACCAACTGCCTCCAAACACCTCCTCATTCATTATGTATTCCTGATAGGAGAAACGAATTTAATAATCGATAGTAATTCGAGGTATGTAGAACATATGGTTACGCCAAGTTCACGAACTGTTTTGAAATAACTCTTTTTACTGTCTAGTTTCTTTGCAATCGATAACATTTCTAGGTTTGTAGACCAAATGTTTGGGTCAAGGACACAATGTCTCCAAATACCTCCTTACTCAATGTGTATTCCTGATTGGAAAATATATTATTTCCTTTTGTCTGACGTTCTACGTTTTTATTGAATTACGATTTCCTCTGAATGAAACTCCGAATATTCATATGTCATTAGCTCCTGAATAATTTGTGTCCCCACATGAGAATAGCATGAGGATAGAGGAGGTATAGGATTTCGTACGGTATTGGAAACAAATCTCAGTTCCTATATATTTTGCAATAGATTATATTTCTAGAATTGGAAAACTAAATACACATAAGAGAAACAACGTATTAAAAATAGTATTTTGAGGAATCAAGTTTTTTATTCATGGTTAATTTTACACTACTGCTTTTATTTTGCTATTGCTCTGATAGATGTCTCTATAATTCCGAAAATTGTGTGGTTGGGAGTTCCTATAAAATTTGTCTCCTGGTATTAGGATGGCATAATGATGTAGGAGGTATTAGAATTTACTTCGTTAACGGGACCAAACATTAAATTCTACATACCTTGCAATCGATTACATTTCTAGGGTTTTAGAACACATGTTTAGGTCAAGTTCACCAACTGCCTCCAAACACCTCCTCATTCATTATGTATTCCTGATAGGAGAAACGAATTTAATAATCGATAGTAATTCGAGGTATGTAGAACATATGGTTACGCCAAGTTCACGAACTGTCTTCAAATACCTCTTTTTTCTGTCTAGTTTCTTTGCAATCGATAACATTTCTAGGTTTGTAGAACAAAAGTTTAACTCAAGGACAGAATGTCTCCAAATATCTCTTTACTCAATGTGTATTCCTGATTGGAATATATATTATTTCCTATTGTCTGACGTTCTACGTTTTTATTGAATTACGATTTCCTCAGAATGAAACTCCGAAAATTCATATGTCATTAGCTCCTGAATAATTTGTGTCCCCACATGAGAATAGCATGAGGATAGAGGAGGTATAGGATTTCGTACGGTATTGGAAACAAATCTCAGTTCCTATATAATTTGCAATAGATTATATTTCTAGAATTGGAAAACTAAATACACATAAGAGAAACAACTTATTAAAAATAGTATTTTGAGGAATCAAGTTTTTTATTCGTGGTTAATTTTACACTACTGCTTTTATTTTGCTATTGCTCTGATAGATGTCTCTGTAATTCCGAAAATTGTGTGGTTGGGAGTTCCTATAAAATTTGTCTCTTGGTATTAGGATAGCATAATGATGCAGGAGGTATCAGAATTTACTTCGTTAACGGGACCAAACATTAAATTCTACATACGTCGCAATCGATAACATTTCTAGGCTTGTAGAACACACGTTTAGGTCGAGTTCGACAACTGCCTCCAAATACCTCCTCACTCATTGTGTATTTCTGATAGGAGAAACGACCTTTAATTCTACATGCTTTGTAATCCATAGTAATTCGAGGCATGTAGAACATATGGTTACGCCAAGTTAACGAATTGTCTTGAAATACCTTTTTTTCTGTCCAGTTTCTTCGCAATCGATAATATTTCTAGGTTTGTAGAACAAAAGTTTGGGTCAAGCACACAATGTCTCCAAATATCTCCTCACTCAATGTGTATTCCTGATTGGAAAATATATTATTTCCTCTTCTCTGAGGTTCTGCACTTTGTATCGAATTACGATTTCTTCTGAATGAAACTCCGAAAAATTCGTATGTTAATAGCTCCTTTATAATTTGTGTCCTCACATGAGAATTGCATAAGGAGAGAGGGATTATTAGAATTTCATACGGTTTGGGAAATAAATCTCAGATTCTGCAAACTTTGCAATAGATAACACTTCTACAATTGGAAAACTAAATACACATAATGCCCCCTGGTTCGTAAGAAATCAACAACTGCATCAAGAATTGGGAATTCTTCCAATAGAACAATACATCCACTCAATATCAAAATCCTTCTTCAACAAACTTCCTGACGTTTCTGGAGTTGTGACATATAACATTGGAGCAAGATATTGTCAGCCATCTCGACTTAAAAGGAAACTTCCTCAAGACATCTTCCTCAGCAATACTGACGACTCTTCATAAATTTAACACGGAAATCATTATCATATATTTTTATTATCATAACTCAGAAAATGATTAATTAACTAATTTAAATTACTTAGAGGAGCCTTTGGAGCCAACCTCAGCATGATATTCTCTATGTGATATTCCATAGTTTAGCAGTGGTCTGTATAGCAAGTTTGCTGGTCGACCAAAAAAAATACACATAAAGATTTTGAACTTACTAAAAACAGAATTTTTGAGATTCAAGTTTTCAGTCATGGTTCACTTTTACATTACCGTTTTCAATTTGCTATTGTTGTGATAGATGTCTCTGTAATTCCGAAAATTGCGGGTTGGGAGTTTCTATAAAATTTGTCTCCTGGTATTAGGATAGCATAATGATATAGGATGTATCAGAATTTACTTCGTTTGCAATCGATAAAATTTCTAGGCTTGTAGAACACACGTTTAGGTCGAGCTCAACAACTGCCTCCAAATACCTCCTCACTCATAGTAGTATTTAGTATTTATTTATTTAACCTGGTAGAGATAAGGCCGTCAGGCCTTCTCTGCCCCTCTACCAGGAGATTCCAACTACAATATCAACAATAAAATTACAATTAGTATTAAATTTACATTTACAATTACAAATAATATTACAGTTAGTATTAAATTTACAATTACAATAAAATCAAAGTACGAAAAGATTACCTGAATAATTAAAACTAGATAATTTATCATAGAGAAACAAAGAATATTTTATATTTACTGAATTACAAATTAAATCTAGAATAACAAAATTGTATAGTGATGAAATTACTGAATATTGAAATATTTTGTGATAGATTAAAGAAACTATTTACAAGTAATCAATTACTGACCAAGTGCCTAGTAAGTTTTCGTTTGAATTCAATTTTATTTCGACAGTCATAGTGTATTCCTGATAGAAGAAACGACCTTAAATTCTACATACTTTGTAATCGATAGTAATTCTAGGCATGTAGAACATATGGTTACTCCAATTTCACAAACTGTCTTCAAATACCTCTTTTTTCTGTCTAGGTTCTTTGCAATCGATAACATTTCTAGGTCTGTAGAACAAAAGTTTAGCTCAAGGACAGAATGTCTCCAAATACCTCTTTACTCAATGTGTATTCCTGATTGGAATATATATTATTTCCTGTTGTCTGACGTTCTACGTTTTTATTGAATTACGATTTCCTCAGAATGAAACTCCGAAAATTCATATCTCATTAGCTCCTGAATAATTTGTGTCCCCACATGAGAATAGCATGAGGATAGAGGAGGTATAGGATTTCGTACGGTATTGGAAACAAATCTTAGTTCCTACATATTTTGCAATAGATTATATTTCTAGAATTGGAAAACTAAATACACATAAGAGAAACAAATAGTATTTTGAGGAATCAAGTTTTTTATTCATGGTTAATTTTACACTACTGCTTTTCATTTTGCTATTGCTCTGATAGATGTCTCTGTAATTCCGAAAATTGTGTGTGGTTGGGAGTTCCTATAAAATTTGTCTCCTGGTATTAGGATGGCATAATGATGTAGGAGGTATTAGAATGTACTTCGTTAACGGGACCAAACATTAAATTCTACATACCTTGCAATCGATAACATTTCTAGGGTTTTAGAACACATGTTTAGGTCAAGTTCACCAACTGCCTCCAAACACCTCCTCATTCATTATGTATTCCTGATAGGAGAAACGAATTTAATAATCGATAGTAATTCGAGGTATGTAGAACATATGGTTACGCCAAGTTCACGAACTGTTTTCAAATAACTCTTTTTACTGTCTAGTTTCTTTGCAATCGATAACATTTCTAGGTTTGTAGAACAAAAGTTTGGGTCAAGGACACAATGTCTCCAAATACCTCCTTACTCAATGTGTATTCCTTATTGGAAAATATATTATTTCCTTTTGTCTGACGTTCTACGTTTTTATTGAATTACGATTTCCTCTGAATGAAACTCCGAATATTCATATGTCATTAGCTCCTGAATAATTTGTGTCCCCACATGAGAATAGCATGAGGATAGAGGAGGTATAGGATTTCGTACGGTATTGGAAACAAATCTCAGTTCCTATATATTTTGCAATAGATTATATTTCTAGAATTGGAAAACTAAATACACATAAGAGAAACAACGTATTAAAAATAGTATTTTGAGGAATCAAGTTTTTTATTCATGGTTAATTTTACACTACTGCTTTTATTTTGCTATTGCTCTGATGTCTCTGTAATTCCGAAAATTGTGTGGTTGGGAGTTCCTATAAAATTTGTCTCCTGGTATTAGGATGGCATAATGATGTAGGAGGTATTAGAATTTACTTCGTTAACGGGACCAAACATTAAATTCTACATACCTTGCAATCGATAACATTTCTAGGGTTTTAGAACACATGTTTAGGTCAAGTTCACCAACTGCCTCCAAACACTTCCTCATTCATTATATATTCATGATAGGAGAAACGAATTTAGTAATCGATAGTAATTCGAGGTATGTAGAACATATGGTTACGCCAAGTTCACGAACTGTCTTCAAATATCTCTTTTTTCTGTCTAGTTTCTTTGCAATCGATAACATTTCTAGGTTTGTAGAACAAAAGTTTAACTCAAGGACAGAATGTCTCCAAATATCTCTTTACTCAATGTGTATTCCTGATTGGAATATATATTATTTCCTATTGTCTGACGTTCTACGTTTTTATTGAATTACGATTTCCTCAGAATGAAACTCCGAAAATTCATATGTCATTAGCTCCTGAATAATTTGTGTCCCCACATGAGAATAGCATGAGGATAGAGGAGGTATAGGATTTCGTACGGTATTGGAAACAAATCTCAGTTCCTATATAATATGCAATAGATTATATTTCTAGAATTGGAAAACTAAATACACATAAGAGAAACAACTTATTAAAAATAGTATTTTGAGGAATCAAGTTTTTTATTCGTGGTTAATTTTACACTACTGCTTTTATTTTGCTATTGCTCTGATAGATGTATGTCTCTGTAATTCCGAAAATTGTGTGGTTGGGAGTTCCTATAAAATTTGTCTCTTGGTATTAGGATAGCATAATGATGTAGGAGGTATCAGAATTTACTTCGTTAACGGGACCAAACATTAAATTCTACATACGTCGCAATCGATAACATTTCTAGGCTTGTAGAACACACGTTTAGGTCGAGTTCGACAACTGCCTCCAAATACCTCCTCACTCATTGTGTATTTCTGATAGGAGAAACGACCTTTAATTCTACATGCTTTGTAATCCATAGTAATTCGAGGCATGTAGAACATATGGTTACGCCAAGTTAACGAATTGTCTTGAAATACCTTTTTTTCTGTCCAGTTTCTTCGCAATCGATAATATTTCTAGGTTTGTAGAACAAAAGTTTGGGTCAAGCACACAATGTCTCCAAATATCTCCTCACTCAATGTGTATTCCTGATTGGAAAATATATTATTTCCTCTTCTCTGAGGTTCTGCACTTTGTATCGAATTACGATTTCTTCTGAATGAAACTCCGAAAAATTCGTATGTTAATAGCTCCTTTATAATTTGTGTCCTCACATGAGAATTGCATAAGGAGAGAGGGATTATTAGAATTTCATACGGTTTGGGAAATAAATCTCAGATTCTGCAAACTTTGCAATAGATAACACTTCTACAATTGGAAAACTAAATACACATAATGCCCCCTGGTTCGTAAGAAATCAACAACTGCATCAAGAATTGGGAATTCTTCCAATAGAACAATACATCCACTCAATATCAAAATCCTTCTTCAACAAACTTCCTGACGTTTCTGGAGTTGTGACATATAACATTGGAGCAAGATATTGTCAGCCATCTCGACTTAAAAGGAAACTTCCTCAAGACATCTTCCTCAGCAATACTGACGACTCTTCATAAATTTAACACGGAAATCATTATCATATATTTTTATTATCATAACTCAGAAAATGATTAATTAACTAATTTAAATTACTTAGAGGAGCCTTTGGAGCCAACCTCAGCATGATATTCTCTATGTGAGATTCCATAGTTTAGCAGTGGTCTGTATAGCAAGTTTGCTGGTCGACCAAAAAAAATACACATAAAGATTTTGAACTTACTAAAAACAGAATTTTTGAGATTCAAGTTTTCAGTCATGGTTCACTTTTACATTACCGTTTTCAATTTGCTATTGTTGTGATAGATGTCTCTGTAATTCCGACAATTGCGGGTTGGGAGTTTCTATAAAATTTGTCTCCTGGTATTAGGATAGCATAATGATATAGGATGTATCAGAATTTACTTCGTTTGCAATCGATAAAATTTCTAGGCTTGTAGAACACACGTTTAGGTCGAGCTCAACAACTGCCTCCAAATACCTCCTCACTCATAGTGTATTCCTGATAGAAGAAACGACTTTAAATTCTACTTACTTTGTAATCGATAGTAATTCTAGGCATGTAGAACATATGGTTACTCCAATTTCACAAACTGTCTTCAAATACCTCTTTTTTCTGTCTAGGTTCTTTGCAATCGATAACATTTCTAGGTCTGTAGAACAAAAGTTTAGCTCAAGGACAGAATGTCTCCAAATACCTCTTTACTCAATGTGTATTCCTGATTGGAATATATATTATTTCCTGTTGTCTGACGTTCTACGTTTTTATTGAATTACGATTTCCTCAGAATGAAACTCCGAAAATTCATATCTCATTAGCTCCTGAATAATTTGTGTCCCCACATGAGAATAGCATGAGGATAGAGAAGGTATAGGATTTCGTACGGTATTGGAAAAAATCTTAGTTCCTACATATTTTGCAATAGATTATATTTCTAGAATTGGAAAACTAAATACACATAAGAGAAACAACTTATTAAAAATAGTATTTTGAGGAATCAAGTTTTTTATTCATGGTTAATTTTACACTACTGCTTTTCATTTTGCTATTGCTCTGATAGATGTCTCTGTAATTCCGAAAATTGTGTGTGATTGGGAGTTCCTATAAAATTTGTCTCCTGGTATTAGGATGGGATAATGATGTAGGAGGTATTATAATGTACTTCGTTAACGGGACCAAACATTAAATTCTACATACCTTGCAATCGATAACATTTCTAGGGTTTTAGAACACATGTTTAGGTCAAGTTCACCAACTGCCTCCAAACACCTCCTCATTCATTATGTATTCCTGATAGGAGAAACGAATTTAATAATCGATAGTAATTCGAGGTATGTAGAACATATGGTTACGCCGAGTTAACGAACTATTTTGAAATAACTCTTTTTACTGTCTAGTTTCTTTGCAATCGATAACATTTCTAGGTTTGTAGAACAAAAGTTTGGGTCAAGGACACAATGTCTCCAAATACCTCCTTACTCAATGTGTATTCCTTATTGGAAAATATATTATTTCCTTTTGTCTGACGTTCTACGTTTTTATTGAATTACGATTTCCTCTGAATGAAACTCCGAATATTCATATGTCATTAGCTCCTGAATAATTTGTGTCCCCACATGAGAATAGCATGAGGATAGAGGAGGTATAGGATTTCGTACGGTATTGGAAACAAATCTCAGTTCCTATATATTTTGCAATAGATTATATTTCTAGAATTGGAAAACTAAATACACATAAGAGAAACAACGTATTAAAAATAGTATTTTGAGGAATCAAGTTTTTTATTCATGGTTAATTTTACACTACTGCTTTTATTTTGCTATTGCTCTGATAGATGTCTCTGTAATTCCGAAAATTGTGTGGTTGGGAGTTCCTATAAAATTTGTCTCCTGGTATTAGGATGGCATAATGATGTAGGAGGTATTAGAATTTACTTCGTTAACGGGACCAAACATTAAATTCTACATACCTTGCAATCGATAACATTTCTAGGGTTTTAGAACACATGTTTAGGTCAAGTTCACCAACTGCCTCCAAACACCTCCTCATTCATTATGTATTCCTGATAGGAGAAACGAATTTAATAATCGATAGTAATTCGAGGTATGTAGAACATATGGTTACGCCAAGTTCACGAACTGTTTTGAAATAACTCTTTTTTCTGTCTAGTTTCTTTGCAATCGATAACATTTCTAGGTTTGTAGGACAAAAGTTTGGGTCAAGGACACAATGTCTCCAAATACCTCCTTACTCAATGTGTATTCCTTATTGGAAAATATATTATTTCCTGTTGTCTGACGTTCTACGTTTTTATTGAATTACGATTTCCTCTGAATGAAACTCCGAATATTCATATGTCATTAGCTCCTGAATAATTTGTGTCCCCACATGAGAATAGCATGAGGATAGAGGAGGTATAGGATTTCGTACGGTATTGGAAACAAATCTCAGTTCCTATATATTTTGCAATAGATTATATTTCTAGAATTGGAAAACTAAATACACATAAGAGAAACAACTTATTAAAAATAGTATTTTGAGGAATCAAGTTTTTTATTCATGGTTAATTTTACACTACTGCTTTTATTTTGCTATTGCTCTGATAGATGTCTCTGTAATTCCGAAAATTGTGTGGTTGGGAGTTCCTATAAAATTTGTCTCCTGGTATTAGGATGGCATAATGATGTAGGAGGTATTAGAATTTACTTCGTTAACGGGACCAAACATTAAATTCTACATACCTTGCAATCGATAACATTTCTAGGGTTTTAGAACACATGTTTAGGTCAAGTTCACCAACTGCCTCCAAACACCTCCTCATTCATTATGTATTCCTGATAGGAGAAACGAATTTAATAATCGATAGTAATTCGAGGTATGTAGAACATATGGTTACGCCAAGTTCACGAACTGTTTTGAAATAACTCTTTTTTCTGTCTAGTTTCTTTGCAATCGATAACATTTCTAGGTTTGTAGAACAAAAGTTTGGGTCAAGGACACAATGTCTCCAAATACCTCCTTACTCAATGTGTATTCCTTATTGGAAAATATATTATTTCCTTTTGTCTGACGTTCTACGTTTTTATTGAATTACGATTTCCTCTGAATGAAACTCCGAATATTCATATGTCATTAGCTCCTGAATAATTTGTGTCCCCACATGAGAGTAGCATGAGGATAGAGGAGGTATAGGATTTCGTACGGTATTGGAAACAAATCTCAGTTCCTATATATTTTGCAATAGATTATATTTCTAGAATTGGAAAACTAAATACACGTAAGAGAAACAACTTATTAAAAATAGTATTTTGAGGAATCAAGTTTTTTATTCATGGTTAATTTTACACTACTGCTTTTATTTTGCTATTGCTCTGATAGATGTCTCTGTAATTCCGAAAATTGTGTGGTTGGGAGTTCCTATAAAATTTGTCTCCTGTTATTAGCACAGTCTACTATATACAGTCACGAAGCTTGAGTTTTGAGGGTGCTAGAAACAATAGCCTGTGACGGTACTATTTTGCATTGCCTGTAATGAGGCGATATTAGCGACCCTAGTGGTGAGCAACTATCTAATGTTTGCATATTTACTACGTATTGAGCTTCGTGACTATATATACTAGACTGTGGTATTAGGATAGCATAATGATATTCTAGGCATCTGTATTTACTTCGTTAACGGGACCAAACAATAAATTCTACATACTTTATTTGCAATTGATAACATTTCTAGGCTTGTTTAGGTCAAGTTCCCCAACTGTTCTCGAGTACTTCCACTGTCTTTGCATGTCTTCGATGGGACAGAATCTGTTTTGTTTACTCTGACGCACTGCATTTTGTAAACAATAGAAGCGAACGATAGACACATTTTACGCGCAATAATAATGTTCCTGTTGAGTTGACACATGCATAATTTTAATTTTTTTTTATGTTTAATATTGGTCGACCAGCAAAGTTGCTATACAGACCACTGTTAAATTATGGAATATCACATGCAGAATATCATGCTGAGGTTGGCTCTAAAGGCTCCTCTAATTAATTTAAATTAATTAATTGAACAATGTTGTGAATTAAGTGAACAAAAATATGATGATTTTCTGTGTTAAATTATGAAGAGTCGTCGGTATCACTAAGAAGGATGTCTTGAGGGAGTTTCCTTTTAAATCGAGATGACTGACAAGATCTTGCTCCAATGTTATATGTCACAGCTCCAGGAACATCAGGTAGTTTGTTGAAGAAAGATTTTGACATTGAATAGATGTACTGTTCTAGTGGAAGAATTCCCAATTCTTGATGCAGTTGTTGATTTTCTTACAAACCAGGGGGCATTTGCTGCAGTACGCAGGAACTTGTTCTGGAGAACTTGTAGGCGATGCATGTGTGTCTTATTTGCAGTCCCCCACACTGGCGCTGCATAAGTTAAAAGAGGTCGTACAAGCGAGGTGTAGAGTAGCATTGAACAGTCCAATCCAATTTGTGAACGTCTATTAACCAAAGGGTATAATTTTCGAATTCTAGAAGAGGTTAGTGTAACAATGCGAGTTATATGGGCATTCCATGTAAGTTTCGTGTCTAATAATATTCCCAAATAATAATTTTAATTGGGTTCACATACTATTAACATATTATAAACATATGTTTCTTTCTTTATATCCAATCTGATTACTAATGATTATTAAATAAACGTACTTTCCTGAGGGTAGCTTCGTACTGAAAATAATGATCATAAATACTGATAACACAAATGTTTATTTTTATTTGTTTAGTGTGCTGTGTCTTTTGGCAACCCTTACTGAATGGCAGCTACCCTTGTGATATTTATATATATATATATATATATATATAATATAAATAATATTAAAGGTGTGTAGTGAAGAATTGTAGGCCTAAATAAGTTTAACGGGATTAATGCAGCTAATTAATATTGCTTTAGCACAGGATACCCCCATCTTACCTTCCGTTTTCTAGATTCCCTCTCGGAACGGTAGATGGCAGCAATCGTCCTATATACTTGTTACTCATATTTTAAACTTAATTACGCTATCCTTCTTATTTTAAATACTGATATACATGGGTCTTTTATTTTACAAGATAATTCTTCTATGTTTCAAATACATATTCATTCCTTAATTCCTATGTTTCGCCTACTCACATAATTATTTATTCTCTTGCACCCTCAAGTGATCTTTGTTCCTTTACCTGTATACGTAGAAATTTCTACCAACAGTCAGCGAATCTGAAAGGGAGTTTTTGTAATGATATATGAGAGTATTAGGTTTGGCGTAAAGTTCTGAACTTTGATAGTTTTGATTGTCAGAAAAACAAACACGAGGCAGTTGCCTGTCCGAAAAGAGGTCGTGGGATACTTCTTCATAATACATCCATCACTGTATCACACTATAAACATATAACATAAGACTCGCTGTATGACATTAATCATTCTTTTTCCGAATAATGTATAACACAATACTTTACTTCGTACAGATATTAAATTCATAACCGATTAAGGATCAATTAAAATAAAATAATAATACTTCTCGAAAGAAACCAAGGTTCACTCCGTTAAACGAGAAGGCAAATGATATCAGAAATTCAAAAGGGAATTCGACCTTTGAACCTGAAGGGTAATAGAAGAAAAATTAATAAATGCACGAATATAAAAATGATTACAAAGATAATGACCACGTGAAGAATACGAACATCTAGAAATGGTACTTGTTCTCCAACCTGGGAGTGTAAGGCTTCGCTATTTTCACATATTTTTTTTTTTAACAATCGTCTTACTTGTCCTTTAAAGTTTAATAGAAAAAATACACTAATATAGGAATCGTGGGAAGGAACCCAACCACTTGAGGAATGAGAACATATTCAAATATGTTACTGCATACATGTATGGAGAGGAGAAACATAGGCCTAATAATAATTAGTTTGCGGTTAATAAAGCTAATTAATAGTATTGTTATTAGCACAGATTATCAGTGGCGACTCGTGAACTTGTGGATTGGGGGAGCTGCAGTAGATTTTGGTACATACAAATTTCACTTCTTGATACCATTACTAATAAGTATAGAACAAAAATAAATGCACTACGTATCGAAAAATCAAAACTTCTTGACTTAGTTGGGAGATGTTGCGCAGCAATATTAGTTTTGCCTAACATTGCCAATGAAACAACATTTTTCACGCGAGACAGCGAAGATTCGTGCTTTTTAATTTTTAGGGGCAAATGTCCTAAATCTGTCACACCACTCCTAGTCTATGCACCGAAGAGGAGGCAAGGAAAACAAAATACAGAATTTTTTTTTTGTTCACATCCATGTAACCACAAATGCTTAGAGTAAATTTCATTGTTATACTTGCTTACATATGTGCACTATTTCGGCTGGATGAAGCTTGAGTAAGATTTAAGTCGGGTAACGGACGACCCTTTAATTTCACTTCAGTACATCAATCTTCTACGCAAGGGAAAGTTGAGAAAAATAAAATTAATATTCTGTAATTCACACACACTCATGCTTACACATTTGCACTGGTTAAGTTACGGTATTAAGACGTCACACCAAAGCAACACTCAGATATACGGATTGTCAACAATGTTCTAAAACTGGAAAAGAAGTCTCTTTCGTATTTTACGTGCTATATCAAAAGAATTCTACTCGTTCAATCATTTTGAGTTAAGGCAAATATTAGGTTCTGCTGGAGGCTGGATATATACGTAATAATAAGGCAAAAGAGGATATTAATTTCGTTACATTAACTCGATAAGATTCTACAACAATAAATATGTGAAAAGAAAATAAAAATTTTGTCATTAAGTTTCAAGGGAATAGAGAATCCATTTGACGTAGCAATACAATAGCGGTGTGGGAGTGGAGGAAAGTTCTTCCCTTGTGGCCTGGCTCTGCAAGCCACTGCAGCGAGATATGGGTTTTAAACAGCGGCAGTTTCCTTCTGCTTCCCTTCACCTCTCTTACCCCCTGACCGAGCAAGACACACTCTCTATGAGCTGACCACCCTGCAGATCCCAGGACGACTCTGAATGCAGTGTCAATTCCAATACAGTCGACGCGCAAAACGATTATGCATAAGATAATAGTACATATTCCCAGCCAGATGAAATATAAAGCAATTTAACAATGAAAGCTGTAACAATTCTTCTAAAAATTAAAATAAATATTATTTTTATTTTCCTGTCAAAGCAGAGAGTGCTGCAGCTCCGCAGCTCTTATGGACGGGCCGCCCCTGCAGATTATCCCGTCCCATCTTCGATTTGTTAAATTCTCTCTCCCACCTGTAGATGGCAGCAATCGTTCTTTTTTCTTGTAACACACTTTTTAAACCGAATTACACTTCCTCTTATTTACATTGTTGATACACAACGGCATTTTATTTTATAATACTGCGGTTTCATATTTCACAGTTTTTACTTTATTTCTTTTCTATGATTTTTTTTTAATTCGTATAATATATTTTCTCGACCATCGAGAGATATTCGCTCCTTCTCCTATATAACCAGAAATCAAGGACAGCTCTGGAGTGTATACTATCAATGCGGTAATTTGCTCAGGTCCTTGCGACGAGTGGGCTGATCCACTTGCATTCTGAAGTCAGTTGATAAAATTTCCATCGGAAACAAAGACAAAGATTCATTCTGTTAATTAAACCAAAGAGAAATGATATGAGAAGGGAACTCCACCTTTGAAGACTAGAAAAAAACACACCACTGTAGAATTAACTGCAAAGATAATGACCAGTGAAGAATATGAATGTATAGAAATGGTAGGTCTACAGTAAATCCTTGTAAATCCGGACTAATTGGGGGGATAATTTGACCGGCTTAACGAAAGTTCGGATTAACTTAAATAATCTAAAAGAACAGTAGAATAGTACATTATGCAACGAGCCTACAATGAAGGTAATTAAGAAGTGAGTATGGATATTTATGAAACGAGCGCAAGCGAGTTTCATAATTTTCATACGAGCTTCTTAATTACCATTATAGGCGAGTTTCATACGACTTTTTATACTCGACCATATTTCTAACTTGATATTATTAATTTTAATTGTATCTGACTTCAGCAATGTTCCGTATGTTGTGTAATGTGCGCAGACGCGAAAGTATTGATTTTTTCCGAGGAACAGATATCCACATTGACCTCGCTAGGCCATAAGAACCTACAGAGATAACATTGAAATTAAATTAGACATTGCAAAACGAGATGACAAATTGAATTTATTTGAATATTATTTACAATTAACGCTAATTATTATAGTAACAGAACATAACCTTCTGCGACAGTATTGGATTTCCAGCCTCCGTGACTTTTCGCTAATTCTCTTTCGATTGCATATCCGAGAATAATCGATACTTGCGGTTTTATAACGGTACAAAGCTGACCTGTCATTGGCTGAACAGTTGTAACCTGAGTCGTCATTGGCTGAAAGACCTGACCTTTAGTGAGTAGGTGTACTTTAATGACATGCATTAAAGGTCTGCTACCAGGTATATAATTACTACGTTTCGGCATGGTCGAGCATAAAGTGCATTAAAGCTCAGTTTATAGCAACAAAACACGTTTATTATGGTGTATTTGAAGGACATAGGCCTAAGAAATAATAATATCCGTTTGTATAGTTTAATTACTTTAGTGAAAATTGATGAATTTTCTTTACTTTTAATATTACGGGTGTAATATTGTAATTCTATAGTTCTAATGTATAAAAGTAAGTCTTAAAACAAGAGTCTTTAATTTTTCCAAATTCATCGTTTTTTTTTGCCTGTCCGGTTTAAGCAAAGACTGCGTTATCGAGGTCCGGATTAATGAGGTTTTACAGTACTTTTTTCTCGAACCTGAGAGAGCCAGGCTAGATTATTTTCACAATTTGAAATAACTGTTTACTTGCGTCTTACTCAGCGTTGTAATTTCTAAGTCTGTATTAGGAATACATGTAATAACCCTACGTAGAAATGCCACCCTTTTATTCCATCTTCTATCTGTGCGCTTGTGTGACATTTTATTCTACAATACTACCGTTCCATATTTCACATTATTTAGTTTTCTTTTCTATGTGTTTTATTCTTTTTTTCTTTTTTTCCCTCGTGATCTCCGTTTCTTTACCTATACAGGACATGCAGAAATCAAGGAAAGCTGTTTGTGGTGTTTGTAAGGAGTATAGGTGTGGGTCAGCTTACTTCATACCCTAAGGGTGAAACGTAACTGTTTTTCCCCCATTACTACATATGCTAGTGGATTGTGGTGATTTCTAGTTTGCAGGTTGAATTTCTTTTGCCAACTTCGTTTCGAATTTCGATACTGACAAATACTACAAATGGTAGTGATTTTGTAACTGGTATGTTGGCAGCTGAGACAAATATTGTCAGTACTGGAGTTCCATGAAATTAATATCGTACTAGATTTCTGAGCCGGTTACTGGAAGCTAATGAAATTTGAACATACTAATAATTAATTAATATCAGTATTAATACATAATAGTAATTTTATGTGTTGCATTGTGGTTATAATTCAAGACTATAGTCAGGTAAGTTTTCGGAGTTAGTACTAATAATTTAATGTGGTCAAACAAAATACATTTTTAGGTTAGGTCTCGTGAGTGAATTGTTTGATCAAACCAATGAATTTCGTATTGCCAGACAAAATACTTGACATGTTCATCCCTTTCTCGTAAAGTTTGCCTATGAAAATATGTTACAAATTATTGAATTATTTAGAATAACATTCCAACATAAAATAGACAAGTAAATAAGTCATTTAGTACGTAGGATCGTGTGATATCTGGTAACAGTTGGCAGCACTGACAAGACGGCAATATTTGCTGTTTAGGAACTGTTCTTATGTGACCCTCTCTATATATAGAGGTAATGTTGTGATTTCGTGTTAGATTATAAGCTTGTCCAATCAGCTCTTTGATTCGAACTATCTCTTCTGTTCATACTCTGAAGAGAGATAATCATAGAAGTTAATAATACGCCGTAAAATAACAATGAGAGAGAGAGAAAAAAAGAAGAACAGTAGGAAAGAAGTCAATTATTCAAGGGAAATAGGATTTGGATGAAAGGCAAGCAGACGAAGGGCCTGCGACATTAAAATTCGCTGGCCCATATATGGCTCCACTTCTACTGTACGACACGTTGGTCTGAGTAGCCATAATATGAACTAGCTGAATTTTCTTTTATGGCCTAATTCGCTGAGCAACTTATTTCAAAGCTCCACCACAACCACACCACTATCATCAATTTTTCCCCCTCTTTTCCTCCTTCAGTTGTTAAAGTAATCCTTCCTTCGGCCATCCCAAGTTCATTTTTCCTTTCTCTATCTAACTGGAAATCTCTGATGCCATCTTTCATTTTTTCATTCTTTCTTTAAGTTCGCCATTGCAGTGAATACTAATTGACAGGGGCGGCTCGTCCATAAGAGCTGCGGAGCTGCAGCACTCCCTGCTTTGACAGGAAAATAAAAATAATATTTATTTTAATTTTTAGAAGAATTGTTACAGCTTTTATTGGTAAATTGCTTTATATTTCATCTGGCCGGGAATATGTACTATTATCTTATGCATAATCTTTTTGCGCGTCGACTGTATTGGGATTGACACTGCATTCAAAGTAGTCCTGGGATCTGCAGGGTGGTCAGCTCATAGAGAGTGTGTCTTGCTCGGTCAGGGGGTAGAGAGGTGAAGGGAAACAGAGGGAAACTGCCGCTGTTTAAAACCCATATCTCGCTGCAGTGGCTTGCAGAGCCAGGCCACAAGGGAAGAACTTTCCTCCACTCTCACACCGCTATTGTATTGCTACGTCAAATGGATTCTCTATTCCCTTGAAACTTAATGACAAAATTTTTATTTTCTTTTCACATATTTATTGTTGTAGAATCTTATCGAGTTAATATAACGAAATTAATATTCTATTTTGCCTTATTATTACGTATATATCCAGCCTCCAACAGAACCTAATATTTGCCTTAACTCAAAATGATTGCACGAGTAGAATCCTTTTGATATAGCACGTAAAATACGAAAGAGACTGCTTTTCCAGTTTTATAACATTGTTGACCCTCAGTATATCTGTGTGTTGCTTTGGTGTGACGTCTTAATACCGTAACTTAACCAGTGCAAATTTGCAAGCATGAGTGTGTGTGTGTGTGTGAATTACAGAATATTAATTTTATTTTTCTCAACTTTCCCTTGCGGAGAATATTGATGTAACGAAGTGAAATTAAAGGGTCGTCCGTTACCGGACTTAAATCTTACTTAAGCTTCATCCAGCCGAAATAGTGCATATATGTAAGCAAGTATAACAATGAAATTTACGCTAAGCATTTGTGGTTACGTGGATCTGAACAAAAAAAAAATCTGTATTTTGTTTTCCTTGCCTCCTCTTCGGTGGTGATGCTGCATGGACTGGGAGTGGTGTGACAGATTTAGGGCATTTGCCCCTAAAAAGCAAAATGCACGAATCTTCGCTGTCTCGCGTGAAAAATGTTGTTTCATTGGCTATGTTAGGCAACTCAAACTGCTGTGCAATTAAGTGAAACGAACAGAACACACATTCTCAAACATAATCAAGAAGTGAGAAAAAATCGTGAAATTATTTAAAAAAATATATTGATTCTATCAAATTTTGTGGCCAATATGAACTTCCCCTTAGGGTACATGATGAAAAAACGCTTCGAAGAACCCTGATGTGTTTCGTGGGTTGCTACAGTTCGTGAGAAATCTAACCCAGCCTCTCAAAAAATCATTTGGAACATGCCACTGTTTAAGGTTATTCTAAGACAATTCAGAATGAACTGGTATAGATTGCAAGTTGAGTGTATGCCGATCTGAAATTCAGACTGAAATCGATGTTATTAGTTTTTCTTAGGGATTAGCAAATAGTCACACAGACATCTCCCAACTAAGTCAGGAAGTTTTGGTTTTTCGATATGTAGTGCATTTATTTTTGTCCTACACTTATTAGTAATAGTATCAAGAAGTGAAATTTGTATGTACCAAAATCTACTGCAGCTCTCCCAATCCACAAGTTCACAAGCCGCCACTGCTAATTGATCCAGAGTCCAGCAGAATAAATTCTTATTTTTAAAACTGAATGAGTTACTTCCCCCTGAATGTTAAACATACTCGTAAGTGTGGAAATTATGAAGGTTTAAGCATTTAAATTACTTAAGAGAATGGTACTGGGTGTATTATAAATTCATTAAAGAATATTCACGTTATTACTCAACTGAAAAATCTGTATTAAACCCAGTTTTCAAAGACCCCACCTTCTGCAGCAATACATGAAGTCGCTCGAGTGTGAACTACGCGCGTCACATTTTCTATCTTCCGTTGTCCGAATGCTAGGTCGATACAGAATGTTGTCAAGAGACTTTATATCGCTATCAGCTGTACGGTAACAGAGAGAGAGAGGGAGAGAGAGAGAGAGAAGTTCACAAGGATGCGTGTAACAGAAGGATGAACTATGATTTTATCCAGAACTATTCAAAATCGGACACATGTAGGTTATGTTATATATTTTTTAGTTGGTTATTTAACGACGCTGTATCAACTACTAGGTTATTTAGCGTCGATGAGATTGATGATAGCGAGATGGTATTTGGCGAGATGAGGCTGAGGATTCGCCATAGATTACCTGGCATTCACCTTACGTTTGGGGAAAACCTCGGAAAAAACCCAACCAGGTAATCAGCCCAAGTGGGGATCGAGCCCGCGCCCGAGCGCAACTTCAGACTGCCAGCCAAGCGCCTTAACCGACTGAGCCACGCCGGTGGCTGGTTAGGTTATGTATGAACTTTTTTCTTCACAATGATTTCAGCAATCAGATCCTAGAGTATGACACAATCTTCGTGAATCACTCTGTACTTCTATATACAGGGTATAACGAAAATAATAGGGCAAAATTTCAGACATTGATTCCTTATATATATATATATATATATATATATATATATATATATATATATATATATATATATATAGAAGAAATGGTTATATCAACATGGATCAGGAAATGCTTGGTTTCTGAGTAGGGCTTGCAAGTATGAAGGTCGTGCATTCCAGTGCGTTTGTTTGGTGAAATGATTATTATGCATTCTGTATACATTTCCTTAAATTAACTATTAAAAACGTCGACCTCCTACCCTGAATGTACATCGTAGTTTGTCGTCCCATCGAGATCAGAACATTGTTGGCCTCCACGCTCACCAGACCTCAAACCATTGCACGTCTTTTTGTAGGTGCACTTAAAGTCGTTAGCGTATTCGACCTGTGGACAATGAAGAAACTCTCCGTCAACAAATTTCCAAGGCTGTCAGAGAATAAAAACTATTCCAGAAATTTGGGAATCGGTTCGGGTCTAACTGCACCGAAGAACGAGGGTTTTCCGTCCTAGACGGAGTGAAAAATGATAAAAGATCAGTTCTTTGGGACAGTAAAATGGACTTGTGTTAATGTGCTCTGAGAAGGCTGCAACATAGGAACAAACTTCTCTGAGGTCAACGACAAATTTGCTGTGGCGAAAGCAATGAAAATACTTTTGATGTAAATCAGCCGTGGCGAAAATGTGACTCAGGAGCACATTGTGGCTCGCAATGATAGCTGTGCATTTCTCTTGTTTCCTACCTCCCCCAACCCCACCCTCTCATACACTGGAGTCAAACTCCGTTACATTTGTATTTGTCTCTGACCTACGAATAGCGTCGTCGCAATATCTCTCTCGAAACTATGTACCTCTACAAAAACGAAAGTTTCAAGTAGGATGGGAAGATCCATTTTTTTGCTTCCTGGATCTAGAAGTCTGAAGTATCTGGTGAGTCAGAGTCTCATCAGAGCTATGATTATGATGCCGCAGAAAATTGTTTTCAAGTTTGTTTTGCAGAAATATATGTGTTAAACATCCCTAATGCCAAAAAAAAACGTGTTTTTGCACATACCGTATGTATGTCTGCACACCTACCTTTCTGTCCTGTTTACAGCGATTTATTCTAAACTAGCCGTACCCGCGCGCTTCGCTGCACTTGTTATAAATAAATATCATTGACTTAAATCTGTTATATTTCCAAATACAGCTTTGTTATTGTTAGTTAACAATTAATTTATTATCAATAAATTATAAATCGTTTGCTCCTGAATTACTTCCGAAGTTATATTTAGAACTATGAATGTAACTGTTATTACCATGCAATAGGTTATGGAGTTGTTCGATTAATTCCACTTTTAAGCATGGTATTATGTTAGACTTAACAGCGTCTGAAATAGAATATATTTGTAAGAACTGAAGGTTGTTTACTCTCAGTTGGAAGAAGGCTTTGTCATCAAACGATACAGTTTGAAATAAGGCGTTATACTGCTCTATATTGTTTAAAAAGTGTGTTGATAACGGATGTACTACTATAAGTACCTACCTAAGTTTTTAATTGGTTGTGAGGGCTCTTGAATCTCAGGAAGAAAAACTTGTAACATTTGGTCGTAACTGACCGAATATATAAGATCTCGCGCTCAGATGGGTGGAGTTTGGGGTTTGAGATGGCCTGCAAACCACAAGTCATGCTGAAGATGTTTCTTTGTTAATTATTCAATATGGAGTATTGTGCACTACATAGAACTGTTACCTGTTAAGTATACATTACCGTAGCTCACCCAAATACGTAAATAACCAATAAAATATGTACTGTTATGTTACTGAATAATTAATCTATACTAATAATAAATCTGTAGCCGAAATTTTTCTGGTAATTTTCGATTTTCCAAAAATAATTGGTCCTAACATATATAATTAACCACCCTGAAACCGAAAATCGCATTTTTGAAATTTTTGTTTGTATGTCTGTCTGTCTGTTTGTTACCTTTTCACGCGATAATGGCTGAACCGATTTTTATGAAAATTGGAATATAAATTAAGTTCGTTGTAACTTAGATTTTAGGCTATATGGCATTCAAAATACTTCATTTAAAAGGGGGGTTATAAGGGGGCCTGAATTAAATAAATCGAAATATCTCGCTTATTATTGATTTTTGTGAAAAATGTTACATAACAAAAGTTTCTTTAAAACTGATTTCCGATAAGGTTTATTCTTTACAAAATTTTGATAGGACTGATATTTAATGAGATAAATGAGTTTTAAAATTAAAATAACTCCATCTAAGACGGTGCAATAAAATAAATGACTTCGTCTATAAGGGGCCTTGGACAGCAACAATCGAAAAAGGGGCCTTGGACAGCAACAATCGAAAGCTATTAAACTTAGCCTACAGACAATGTTTCTGTGTTTGTATGAAGTAATATCGGAAGCTAAATTAACCGATTTGTATAATTAATTATTATTTCACCATTGGAAAGTGTAGTTTCTCTAGATGGACATACTGCTATAATGTTATTTCAGTAACTTCTTAGTAAATCGAGGACAGGTAAGATTAAAATAGCTTCTTATGCACAGAAAATTTGATAGGCTATTTTGTAGGCCTACATTCGTTTTCTGTATTTCTTAAAATAATATTTATGTACATACTCATTTTAATCTCAGAGAATTAACGAACAACGAGAGTGTATTGATTTAGTATGCAGTAATAGTACGTTAGCTTAGCAATGCATTATTTTATAATTCAAATTTTAACTATGCTCAATCGAATCGTGTTAAAATACATAAAATAGACCATATATGCAATAAATGCAATGCAAAAAAAAAATTGGGTAATGAGCCAAGCAGATTATGTTGCGCTGTTGTAAAAGATGTTGCTTCTGAGATTCAAGAGCCTCCACAACAAATTAAAAACTTTCTTTTCGGAGTACATCCGTTATCAACGCACTTTTTATGTAATGTAATACAATATAATATATACTAATAATAAATATGTAACCGAAAATTTTCTGGTAATTTTCGCTTTTCCAAAAATAATTGGTGTTAACATGTATAATTATTCATCCTGAGACCGAAAATCGCTTTTTTTAAATTGTTGTTTATATGTCAGTCTGTCTGGATGTTTGTTACCTTTTCACGCGATAATGGCTGAACGGATTTCGATGGAAATTGAAATATTAATTAAGTTCGTTGTAATTTAGATTTTAGGCTATATGGCATTCAAAATACTTCTTATAATGGGGCCTGAATTAAATCGAAATATATCCCTTATTATTGCTTTTTTTGTGAAAAATGTTACATAACAAAAGTTTCTTTAAAAATGATTTCCGATAAGTTTTAGTCTATGCAAAATTTGGTAGGTCTGATAGACTTTTAAAGTAACAATACAATACGTTTTCACCGCCGCCTTAGATTGTAGCGTTGTTGTTCCTGCAGTAATTCCCAATGTGCAAAATATAACATTTTTGAGTAGGAAGAAAAAACACATTTATTCATTTCATGGCAATGGTACATAGGAGATCGTGAATTCTTACATTTTCGAAAGAAAGAAATATAATTACATATCACTGTTTATGCTGTATCACTATTTAAGTTATTTGAAGGGTTCAGAACCATAGTGGGCCAAGCGCCATTTACTGAAGACGTAGAAAACAAGGGTTAAAATTAAGTTATTATCATAATTCAATGGAAACATGTAGCAAGTAATATAAAGTTTACACATTAAAACTAAATGATATGTAAATCTTCATTAAACTATAGTTGCATGTAATAACAAATAAGAAACATGTTAAAGGAATTGTCATTGCACCAAATGAGTGCTCTCTGGACCAAAATGATCGCAATTTAATTATTTAAATACAATTTAAATTAAGTAACATATTAAACGATTTATCCTTCTATCAAACACGAATGTTCCCTGGATCAAATGTCCTATTTTAATTATGTAATTACTTTATATTTATTTCTAACGGGTGCAGCGGAGCGCACGGGTACGGCTAGTACTTAATATGTGCCGCGTGTACATTTGTAAAATTATTCCATCTCTGACTTTCATTCTTTCATAAAAACGCAACGCAAATCAGACATCAAATTTCAGTACGGTACCTCCAAATAGCATTAACTTTAACTGCAGTACATATAGCTAATTATTAGTTTCGACAATATACAAAATTTGCTGTGCGTAAGGTTCTGTTTAGATCTACTTTTTCTGCATTTGTGCCCAGTCATCGATTCACACATGAGCTTCTGTAATGACATAAAGCGTACGTCCATCTAAAGGAACTACACTTTCCAATGATGAAAGAATTATTTAAATCTATTAAAAGTTTCCTGAGATTACCTCATACAAACACACAAACTCTCTCTTTATAATATAATAACATTTAGTATATTATAAACACATATCATATCATCCGTATATTAATTCGATTGTTGTCCAAGGACTCCAAGGCCGCCTTAATGTAACATTTAAAAAATAGTAGGTATGTATGGTGACCACGTTAACTTTACGTCACTTATTCAAAACGGAAAATTTTCGTTGTTCTAATTTGTCGGATGTCTGGGAACTCATGAATATTAACAGTAAGAAGAAACATCGAATATTCCCTGGATTAGGCTTCCATCAAAGCATATTTCTCAGAAGGAACAGCGCTTTCCTTCCCCGGACAGCACGGGCAGTCATGAGGGCTTGGCTGAGAATGCAGTGGTATTTCAAAATAACTGCCCTGTCAGACGAAGAACTTCCTGGAACAGATGGAGGGAGGCTGCGGTCATAGCAAACCAGTTTGGTTTAAAGGCGCAGCGATGCATCGTGGGTATGCCTGCAATCCAGACCAAATCAGGGGTGATCATAACCTTGTAATCACCACTTTCATTCTCTCAAACTTGATTTCACTGGTACTGTATTATGATCAGCTGCTTTATAGTTTATAGCAACGAGCTAGAAAAGAGTCCTAACTCGTTGGTTTATAGTTGTACGCCATTTTAGATATGCTCTGAAATTACTGAAGATCTAAATATTTTAAGCTAGAACAATAGATCTATTTACAAGAAGACAAGTCTGAACACGTCTCAATTGCTGCCTCAGTCAGTTTGTGTCTAAATTGAATTATATTTCGACAACCAACAATAAAATTAGTTCTTTTCTGTTTTCACTTATGATGATGATGATGATGACGATGATGATGATGATGATAATTTATTTTTTTTATTTATTTATTATTAATATTTGTGTGCTGAACAACAGCCACAGGCCAATTATAGTTCAGCACAATACACAAACAGAAGATACAAAGGTGCAAAAACAAATAAATAATATCTTAAATAAACAAAAACATACATAAATAAAATAGATAACAAGAACAGTAAATACTAATAATCAAAACGAAACTATACCTTAAAAGGATCTAAATTGTGCCCATGCAAATTGGCATATTTTATGCATCTACAGACTGGAGAAAATGATTTAGAATTTCTGTTATAAAAATTTTTTGAAATCTTAAACTTTTTGTAGGAATACGAACGCTGATATTGTTTATGATAGACTCACAATCAATATCACCATTGATAACTTTGCAAAGAAATTGATAATCAAGATTTTGACGTCTAGAATAAAGGCTACAACAGTAATAATAATAATAATAATAATAATAATAATAATAATAATAATAATAATAACAACAATAATCCTTGGACTCTCACTCTGAGAGAGGAACATAGGTTCAGAGTGTTTGAGAATAAGGTGCTAAGGAAAATATTTGGGGCTAAGCGGGATGAAGTTACAGGAGAATGGAGAAAGTTACACAACACAGAACTGCACGCATTGTATTCTTCACCTGACATCATTAGGAACATTAAATCCAGACGTTTGAGATGGGCAGGGAATGTAGCACGTATGGGCGAATCCAGAAATGCATATAGAGTGTTAGTTGGGAGACTGGAGGGAAAAAGACCTTTAGGGAGGCCGAGACGTAGATGGGAGGATAATATTAAAATGGATTTGAGGGAGGTGGGGTATGATGATAGAGGCTGGATTAATCTTGCACAGGATAGGGACCGCTGGCGGGCTTATGTGAGGGCGGCAATGAACCTTCGGGTTCCTTAAAAGCCATTTGTAAGTAAGTAAGTAAACAACAATAATCACCTTTGTTGACGTCGTACAAAATGTTGTCCAATATTCTTTTGAGAAGATTAATTTCATATGTAGAAGAAATTAATGGGGATCATCAGTGTGGTTTTAAGCGTAATAGATCGACTATTGATCAGATTTTTTTTTCTATTCGACAGAATTGGAGAAAAATGGGAGTATAAGGGTACAGTACCTCAGTTATTCATAGATTTAAAAAAGGCGTATGACTCGGTTAAGAGAGACTTTTATATAATATTCTTATAGAATTTGGTATTCCCAAGAAACTAGTTCGATTAATATTAAAATGAGTCCCAGTGAAACGTACAGCAGAGTCCGTATAGGCCAATTTCTGTCTGATGCTTTTCCAACTCACTGCGGGCTAAAGCAAGGAGATGCACTATCACCTTTACTTTTTAACTTCGCTCTAGAATATGCCATTAGGAAAGTTCAAGATAACAGACAGGGTTTGGAATTGAACGGGTTACATCAGTTTCTTGTCTATGAGGATGACGTTAATATTTAGGAGAAAATCCACAAACGATTAGGGAAAACACGGGAATTTTACTTGAAGCAAGTAAAGAGATAGGTTTGGAAGTAAATCCCGAAAAGACAAAGTATATGATTATGTCTCGTGATCAGAATATTGTACGAAATGGAAATATAAAAATTGGAAATTTATCCTTTGAAGAGGTGTAGAAATTCAAACATCTTGGAGCAACAGTAACACATACAAAGTAGAAGTAGAAGTAGAATGTGGGATCAACAGAGAAGTGCAGACGGCTGTCACAGACTGGTTCTGATCCTAGGCGGCAGAATCCTACAACACAGAGATACAGAAGTTGATCCCACGGTATGACAAATGTGGGGAATATGTTGAAAAATAGCTCAACAACTGCTGTATCTGTTCCAATAAACCTTTCCATGAAATTGTGATTTCCTTCTGTACACTACCTCAGGGAAACTTATTTTTTGTACTTCCCTCTTACATTCAAGTACAGTATTATGGGAAGGAATGTTAACCATATGTATTTGACACGAATATAGGATTGAATGAAAACTACTGAACGAATAAATATTACGTTACCCAACAGGTAGTGTTTACTTGATTCGATAGTGCCTATTGCTATATACCGAAAACAGACAATTCATTCGTTACGAAAAAGTCACATGGCAACCGTGCACACAGACTTGAAGAGCCAGGAAGAGATGAGCGCCCCTCGTTAAGCTTGTCAAGTGGCGAGGGTCACTATAGAGGTCAGAGTCTGACGTCAAATTGTCCCATGAAAACCACGTTCTTTGTCCACGAAGCTGATTTACATGCATACAGCATCCGTTGCTCTAAGTTTACTTATCCTATCTACTTGCCCATCTTGCCGACACTGACTGCACAAAAGAATCGGCGAAGCCATTGCACTGGCGCTCCCTTCACTTCAGAAACTCTACAAACAACGAACGGCCTGTTAATAGTAAGCATATTGTCTTTTGCTGCACTCGAGAACGGATGCTACTGTTGTTTAAGTAATTCTGTACGAATGTTTAGCATCTTCCTCTAGATCAGGGTCAGGCAACTTCAGCAAATGAGAGCAGTGAACGGTAGAAAAACTCTAGTGAGCAGCAGCTGAGAGAGCGGTGTTGGCTCTGCCACGTAGTCAGAGATGGATTCATACACTTGACCTGGTACGATAGAACTTTGAGATTGAACATGACGAGATCCATTGTTCGAAATATTGCAACATTTTGTTGAAATTAAAATACTCCAAAAATTTCCTAAATCAACCAAATAAATGTCTCCTAGATTTTCTTAATTTGAAAATGACTGATTTAAGGTATATGTACACCCACAAAACGCAAAAAATGATGAAAGATTAGAATGTTCAAAATATAACTATTTTAATAGAGAATTTTCTCCCCTTTAATTTGATACAAGAATTTTCGATTTATGCCTATGGTTTTTAAAATAAGTCCCATTTTCCAAAATTCTGCGTCATCAGCCACGGTCACTTCTACGAAGATCACTCCAAAAGTAATGCACAACATTTTTTTTAATTTATTTTTTATTCTAAATCTTTGAAATTTATGGAGGTCATAGATACATCCTTCCCCCTTGTATTCAAATTTAATTTAAGTCGTTCCCGTGAGTGGCGCCAGAGAGTAGCTCAGACGTGTTGGTTCAGACTTTTATCGTGCAGGTATACAGGCCCTCATTCCAAGATGGCGTAAGGCAGTTGAAATGTGCGGGGATTATGTGGAAAAGTGACGTATTGTTCCTGAAGGATGTATCTATATTCTATGAAAATAGCAAAGCTGTAGGCTAAAAATGTAATTTTTAAATAAATATTGTGGATTACTTTTGGAGTGATCCTCGTAGCAGTCAATCCCCTCGTCCAGCATTGCTTGTAAACTAAACTTCTTTCTAGTCCCAAAATAGATGCACAGATATCAAGGTATGATCATTAGATTGAAAACACGTTTTTACATAATGAAGTAATTTACAGTATAATCTTTTACTGTTAGTCATAAAACTGTAAATTTGTGTGTCAGTGATGCTGTACGTCATTTTAATAAGAGAGCAAAAGGAGAAATTACAATTCTGAGGAGGATGAGCATAAACCCTGGGACAAACACCATCGCAGGATTTGTTGCATCAATGGAAAATAAGGACAAAAATTCCAAAAAACATTCAACACCTGAAGTTAAAACAAGGAGGAGGTATTTGAGAGGCAGAAAGAAGCTGAAACTGGACCGACATGAAGCTGCTTAAGGGGTGACGTATGATGATTGAGTCTTCTAGGCTGTGAAAGTTTGTGGCTCATTTCCTGTAAATAGTAATTTTAGAATACTTAATTCTTTTAAACATGATATCTCAGCCAAATATGGTGATACCAAGAAGATATTGGTTTCATTTTGAAGCTTGAAATGTCCCCTAATGCCTGACAATGAGTAAAATAACATTAATTTAGTTAATAATTATCTATGAATTTTTACATGATATATGCAACATAAAATATTAGTATAAGTTACATATATGGTAAGATTTAATTAATGTAAATTAAAATTAAAAAATAGCTCTATGTCAGGCACTAAAGAATAGTTTTAGCTATAAAACAGTGAAAAAACTGTGGCTCTATCTTAAAAACTGCATGAGCTATCATGTTTCAAGTTTCATGTCAAAATTATAAACAAAATAATTTTTATAAACAAATTAGACATAATTTAAAGGAATTTGTTCACTTCATTCTCTTTCTGGTACCATTCTCAATTGTATAAAAAATTTACAGAGCAAAATTATGCAAAACAATTTTTTTTGTATGTAAAGGTGTACATATACCTTAAAGTAATTGATGTGAGAATAGCCTATATACAGAGTGGAAGCGAAGTAACCTTGGAGACTGAAAGGGACGGTTGGGTACTCTGAAATGAATAGAAAACCTATATTACATCTTGTTATTAAATGCCCGGTTAGTTAGAAAATTAACTTGGAAGTTTCAGCAGTCTAGCAACATCTCCGCTAACACACTCTTCTCGTGATACAGATGTAAAAGATCAAAGAACCCGGTGTGTTTCGCTAAATGAGATGTTCTCTAGCGCTGTGTTGCAACCACTCGCATCGTGCAGTAGCTTGAATTTAGAGGTTCTTAAAATTAAATTTACACGAAAACTGACCACACTATTAAATTTACACGAAAACTGGTGCCCACTGTATTTTAAGATTACACTACCGGTCAAAAGTTTACGATCACCTATCACAATTATGGATTTGTGTTCAAACAGAGATTTCGTTTTGAATATTCTATCATATCATAATGCTAGAGAGAGAAAATATTTATTTTGTTGGTCTATTTAGTTTTTCCGATGTGTTTGTACATTGAAATAAAGTATATAGTTGTTTTCATAGCCGATCGAAAACTTTTGACCGATAGTGTACATTTAAAAAAGAGGAGGCACTAGACACCTTCCTAAGCTTTAAAATGATACCAAGATCATTATGATATCTAACGTCAAATTGTATTATCATATAAATGGCAATGTTTAAATATACACCGTTGACATGTTTCTTTTATTATTTATTTAACTAGCTAGCTAGTGAGTACAAATTAAAATTATAAAACAAAAATGTTTCTAGCCACTACCGTAAGAGCCAGGCTCGTGTAGGGTGTGATCTTAGTCAATAATATAACATAAAATTTACAAGGACAGTTTACTAAATGCAATAAGTAACTTAATTCAAACCAATAAATAACACACAAGAGCAAGAATGAAGAAGAAAGAGAAACAGAGAGAAAAATACACATTTAATATAAATTGACAATCAGACAGAAGCTAGTGATGTTCAATAAAAACATGAATATAGTCGACAGAAATAAAAGGTAAAAAAATACATTTGTTAATATTATATATCATAGATAATTTTACAAATTTCTTTTTTAAAAGCTTCAATTTTAAAATATTTCAAATTTGGAAAATGGTTTGTAATGTTATTATAAAGTCTTAGGCCGAAACTAGCACCATGTTTAAGAGCTGCACTTGTATGACATTTAGAGTCAATTAATGGGAAAATAGACTTTTGTCTTAGAGTACGATATTCATGTCGATTAGAATTATGTTTTATTTGATTTCTGTGGTACCGTCGAGCGGGGTAACTTTGTGCCATGAGGGTGACTTTGTGCCATTTGCACATTTCATAAAAAAAACGTAAGGAAGTAGTCTTTAAAACCGTCACAAGGTTTTAAAGACTACTAAACGTAAGGAAGTAGACTTTAAAACCTTGCCACGGTCTTAAAGAATACTTCCATAAGTTTTTCGCGAATGGCAGAAAGTCACCCTCATGGCACAAAGTCACCCCTCGCGACGGTAGTAAGTTAGTAAACTATATTTATAAATTTCTTCAATAGGCAATACATTAAAATATGTATAAATTAAATTTGTTGGGTAATTCATATTTTTGGTCAGACAAATTTTTATTAATCTTCTGTGTAATAAAATTAATGGATTAAGTACAGATGATGCTACTCCACCCCAATTTATTATACCAATTGTATTAATGATTGTTTGTTGCATGTTCCATTCTTCGTCTTTTACCGAGAGAGGTGTAAGATGTACTTTTTTTTGCGCCAAGAAACATTCACTCAGAGTCAAAAGAGCGATTTTTCTAATGTAACTTGTCTTAGCACAGTGGCGACGTGAATGTTACTTCTTCGATATTATGTTATCGATATATTAGCAATTTTGGAGAGAAATTGTTATCCTACAGCCACATTGCAAATGAATTGCTAATATCTCGATAACACGTTAGGAAACACGGGATGAGTCATGAATTAACATTTGAACCGACTCCACATAAGACAAATTACATATGAAAAATTCGCTCATGTGACTCTGACGGTTGAAAACGAAAAGACTGTAAAGTTAGTTGCCACTCTGGCGGTAAAGGGAGAAACCTTGAAATGTGCCGTATAACGTCTTTGCGTATAAGCGAGCAATATATTTTTCGGGAGAGAGACGTAGTAGCGTAGTCCTCGGTAGTATAGTGGTCAGTATCCCCGCCTGTCACGCGGGAGACCGGGGTTCGATTCCCCGCAGGGGAGGTTTTTTTTTATTTTTACCTAAAATAAATGTCACAGTACAGATATTTCTTCTTCTTCTTCTTCTTCAGGCATTAAGCCCTACAAAGGCTTGTTGCGCACTCCAAATTATTAGTTCATTGGTCTTTCCATGGTTTTTTGGTCTTCCTATGTTTCGTTTCCCTTCTGGTATATAATTTAATATTTTCTTTGGTTATCTTCTCTCATCCATTCTGTCTACGTGATCTAGCCATTTTTGCCTATGATGGTCTATTCCTTCATTTAGGCTAAAAATCTGTATTGATTTCTTATGTCTTCATTTCTGATTCTGTCCCTTTTAGTGACTCCCAGAACTGATCTTAAAAACCTCATTTCTGCTGCCTGTAGTCTACTTTTATCTCTACTTGTCATTGTCCAAGTTTCACTAGTATATAGAGCTGCAGGAACTGCCACAGTTTTATAAAATTTTATCATCGTATCTTTTCTTACTTTATTTTTTAAAGTTCTTTTAATTGTTCCGCATATTTTTGAAAACATTTCAACTTTATTTCCAATATCAGATATTTACAGATATTTAATTCTCTTTATTCTTCACATCTTCCGCTAGGGTCTAGAACACTTTCCTGTGTAAAGGAATGTGTAGTCAAATGTAAATTGAATGTAATTAAATGTAAGGAAGTGTTTGGGGAAAGCGACTTTTAACAAATTCTGTATTTTATTTTACGTTATAATAGGGTCTATTTTTTTCATAAGTTGGTAAAATATATCTGATTATGTACACACGGCTTCACTTCTTCGGAGTAAGGGCAGTGATTAATCCACTGGTAAAGAATATTGCATAATAATTATATATTTTATATGAACTGCGTTCACATGTATACACTGACAGATGCAAAAATTAACGAAAGTGTATGTGAGAAAACGTGCGGAATGAATGTGACGATTGAATGTGGAATAGTAATGAATAGTATCGCTACTGCGTCACATAATGTAGGCCTAAGCATTGATATCACTAACACAGTTCTCTCTCCCGCCTCGTCTTGCACTATTCATCTCGTGAGCAACAAACATATTCCTCTCCTATATTTTTTGACGCAAAAGTCTTACGTTTCGGACACATAGTGGGGTCTCCTTTGCGCTCGCGATGTAAGATTTTTGCGTTCGCAGTGCTCCGCGCCTACTTCGACTATAGTAAAGGCGAAAGAAATAGGCGGGTTTTTAGTGTTGTGCGGAAACTACTCACTCCACACTTTCTCTAGCGGTTTATGACCTCAACAAAGAGACCTTCCTGTGGCTGCGTTCGAATGCTGGTTGTTGACAAGTGCTCGTCTGTGATACTACTGTGTTACGGCTTGTTCGCAAATATATGTGTAATAATAATCAGTATTTTAAAATACTAATCATCCAAGTAATCGCTATATTGTCTCAGTCAAGCCATGATATCACAAGTCGTACTAGAGGCGTTATTTATCAAGTTTACTGTTTTTTGAAAGAATTTAAAGAGATTATAAGGGCATTAAAAGTGTCCTATTATCAACGCAGATAGCCACTGCCAAGGCGTGTGGTGTTTCTCTAAGATCGATTCAGAGAATTTGTGCAGAACGATTTTTTAGTCATATTTGTGTTATTTGTTTTGTTAAGCTAAGCCATTCTTAAGTGTGCTTCTAATACATAAGTATTATTACGAAACTCGTTCATGTTATAATAACGTAGGCTACATTTTCTACACACGGCAAAATATATATTAAATTATTGCACTTTAATTTTTAATTTTCTCATGATTCACAAAGTTGATAACTCTATAAACATTATTTATTATCTATTTCATTACAATATTCTGAAAACGCATAAAAACAAAATACTTGTGTGTAATGCTAAAAATTTTATTTCTCCTATATTAGGTTTACATTACATAATAATTATTATATTTGTGAAATGGCTAGCTTGCGAAATATTATAAATGATATATCTAAAGTCTGATTATTGTATGCAATGGCAGAGGAAAGGGAAGTAGCCACCATAACCCATTAACTCCTGGCTTAGTTACCTCATGAGTGATGCCTTGTTGTTGTCACTTATGAGTTTCAGACCTGTGTTCGGACAAGTGACTAAACAAAACAACAATATTCAATAAGTGAGGTATTTTAATTATTAAAATCACGTTATTTTATTTGTTCTTTTAAGTTTTCCTGTAGTGCAAAATGTGTGAATGAAAGAGTAAGTTAATTGGGACAGGACCATACACCCAGCAGGTTCTGAGGGGTATAGGAGTCGGGGTAGTGAATGAGGGGTTCGCCATACCCGCCTATTTCTTCTGCCCCTAGTATAGAGCAGTGAGCGATACATCGTGAAACTGCCAAAATGGCGGCCACGTCAAAATCACCTACGATTTTGACACTCTCACCATTTAAAACATTTAACATCTCCTGAACGAGTCGAAGAAATATGAAGTTTATTTCATACATACAGATGAAAATAAGCAACGGAGTTAGACGTCATATATGCAGTACGTATGAACGCAGCATAACGAATAAGATATACATACCGTACAATTCAGTTCCTGAGCAGAGTTTGTCTTTCAAACGGCATCGAGCTCTGTTCCAGACCAGGAGATGAACTGCACATTGTGTACTGAGATAAGAGCTCTGTATGGTAGTTGTTAGAAATAATGAAGCTCAAAAGCAAGTCTACATCTTGCCGAAGTAGCTCAGTTGGGAGAGCGTTAGACTGAAGATCTAAAGGTCCCTGGTTCAATCCCGGGTTTCGGCAGAATGTTTTTTTATCATTATAGCATAAGTACGCTAAGAAGGGGAAGAGAAACAATGAAGCTCAAAGGAGAGTCATTATCTCGCCGAAATAGCTCAGTTGGGAGAGCGTTAGACTGAAGATCTAAAAGTCCCTGGTTCAATCCCGGGTTTCGGCAGAATGTTCTTTTATCATTATAGCATAAGTACGCTAAGAAGGGGAAGAGAAACAATGAAGCTCAAAGAAATGTCTTTATCTCGCAGAAATAGCTCAGTTGGGAGAGCGTTAGACTGAAGATGTAAAGGTCCCTGGTTCAATCTCGGGTTTCGGCAGAATGTTTTTTTATCATTATAGCATAAGTACGCTAAGAAGGGGAAGAGAAACAATGAAGCTCAAAGGAGAGCCATTATCTCGCCGAAATAGCTCAGTTGGGAGAGCGTTAGACTGAAGATCTAAACGTCCCTGGTTTAATCCCGGGTTTCGGCAGAATGTTTTTTTATCATTATAGCATAAGTACGCTAAGAAGGGGAAGAGAAACAATGAAGCTCAAAGAAACGTCTTTATCTCGCCGAAATAGCTCAGTTAGGAGAGCGTTAGACTGAAGGTCTAACGGTCCCTGGTTCAATCCCGGATTTCGGCAGATTGTTATTTATCATTATAGCACAAGTACGCTAAGAAGGGGAAGAGAAACAATGAAGCTCAAAGCAGAGTCATTATCTCGCCGAAATAGCTCAGTTGGGAGAGCGTTAGACTGAAGATCTGAAAGTCCCTGGTTCAATCCCGGGTTTCGGCAGAATGTTTTTTTATCATTATAGCATAAGTACGCTAAGAAGGGGAAGAGAAACAATGAAGCTCAAAGGAGAGTCATTATCTCGCCGAAATAGCTCAGTTGGGAGAGCGTTAGACTGAAGATCTAAAGATCCCTGGTTCAATCCCGGGTTTCGGCTGAATGTTTTTTTATCATTATAGCATAAGTACGCTAAGAAGGGGAAGAGAAACAATGAAGCTCAAAGCAGAGTCATTATCTCGCCGAAATAGCTCAGCTGGGAGAGCGTTAAACTGAAGATCTAAAGGTCTCTGGTTCAATCCCGGGTTTCGGCAGAATGTTTTTTTTATCATTATAGCATAAGTACGCTAAGAAGGGGAAGAGAAACAATGAAGCTCAAAGGAGAGTCATTATTTCGCCGAAATAGCTCAGTTGGGAGAGCGTTAGACTGAAGATCTAAAGGTCCCTGGTTCAATCCCGGGTTTCGGCAGTGGAATTTTATTTTTACGTCGTAATAATATGCAACTTTACATTAAGATAGAAGGGGAAAATAGGAACGTGTAATTTCAGTAACTAGAAGTAATAGAATTTAAGAGATAGCTGGGCTGTCGTGAGGCACTATAACTTATGATTTAATCCCGAGTTTCTGTCATTTGTTATTACACGTCATCACTACGGATCTTATTTTATGGTGAATAAACTCTTAAAATTTCGGTATAAAAACTTAGTGAAATTATGTGTCATTCCGTACAAACAAAGGAATAAATAAATATACAGTATATATATATATATATATATATATATATATACATAAATAAATAAATAAATGCATAAATAAATAAATAAACAAATAAATAAACCAATTTTTTATTTTATTACAGGACATGTATTTTAGACTTATCACTCGTGGTATGATTTTAGTTTAGTGCAGTGGTTCCCAAATATTTTAAAGATGCGACCCACTTTTGGACAAGACATTTCTTTGCGACCCCCTACCGTACCGGTATTTAACCCCATTCAAAAAAGCTAAATCTATGTAAAATAAGGTAAATCTCTGTAAAATCGAAAATAACGATAATTTTACTCAAAACCAGTGGATACCATCCAACTTCTAATGTACCGTTAACTGCAAGACGAGAAATCGAAATATGCAAAACTATTTTCCAATGCTCACAGTGGCAGATACGCTGTTCTTATAGTAATGATAAACATTTGCTCATATCTTAGTAGATATTAATTTTAGGATCCATGTTTTGATGCATAATATCTCCCCTCCTCTCTAAATAATGAAACCTTTTTCAGAAAACTCTGCATGTATGAGAATATTAGCGTTAATACAGACCTACTTTAAATGAATATAAATTTAAACACTCAAAATACAAAGTAAAGAGAAATCTAAGCGGAAAATGATCTAACCAAGCCTAACTTTACCTAGGAAATCACAACGCTTGTTGGAAGGATAGCATTAATATTGCATCAGTTCAAATGGCAAGTAGCTATGTATGTCACCGATGAATTTTATTGCATTTGTCCTAATCTGTAACATTAGACGCCGTGCGTCGTTATTTGATAACGGAAGAACTTCTTAGTTTACAATAGAAATACAGGAGTAATATTTGTGAATAGGGGAAGGTGTTGTACCTTGGGTCATTTTTACATTTAATTTCTATTTTTACCATATTATGATTATTAGGTTGTCCAAATTATAAAATAAGATGAAGCTACCCTTTGAGATATCATTGGTAATCTTTATTTACAAATTTAATTACTCTGATAATTTTTATATTCAATTAAATGTATGCAAGTATAATGGACCAAGGTACAACATGAGGTTGTACCTTGGGTCACATTATAAATTTAGCCTACAAGAAAAGAAACAAGAATACAAATTGTGGATAAACATAAATATGAATGCAAAGTGTAGGCTACATATCTAAAAATCACGAAACTTCTGGAATATAATAGGAAACAAATTAAAGATACAATTCCTTTGCAACATGTTCATGCAATAAAGCATTTGAAGCAGATAACAAACACAAAATCGATCCACTTAACATCATAACTACTGAAATCAACTGCGAATTATTGTAGTGGGGAAGTTTGTCTCTTAGATTAACCTTGTTGGTAGGGAGGTGGTAGGTTCATGACAAAGCCACGTGTCGCCAGCTTTTTTCTCGATTTTCCAGTTCTCTGGAATAGCCAAATTATTTTCATATCCATAGTGATATGCAAGTTTCAGAACTTCATTTCTATTTAGACCGTAATGTAGCTTTGCTGCCTGTTTCAAATACTCTACTAATTCAATCTCTTGTGGCAAAGTAAACAGTTTCTTTACATCATTGTTAGCTCTGTACACAAACTCATTTTCATTAGAATCCTGCATTTTTGTAAGTGCCTAGACAACGTAGTTTTCGAAATATCAACATTTTTGGCAGCAGTTCGCACTTTAGTTCCATTTGTTAGCACATCCTTTATAGCCTTGCGAAGTGCTTCTACATCTACTTTTTCCCGCTTTTTTCCATTCTTGCTTCTTGGCATGGTTCTATAAAAATAAAAGTATGACGATATAATATTTCCAACATATTGAGCAATAAACTATATTAAATTAACTAATAATTTATATTGATTTGTACACTTCTGCTCATCATCAGTTCAATGTTGTACCTTGGGTCGACCCAAGGACCGAGGTACAACTACTGCTCATTGTGAACTGAACATCATGTTTCAAAAGTTAGGTTATATTCTAACAATAACCTAATATACCATTCGAACAAGAAAGAAACAAAGATCTTACCTTACTATTGGAAATGTCTTGAATTATAACACAGCCCCGTAAAAAAAATAAAGAACACACTACAAACAAAATACTTTCTGAGATCAAAAACAAATTTCTTCACAAAGAAAGCAAACCACTGTATCTGAAGATCACTAAAGCTTTGTGAGAGGACTCTTGTGTACAAATATGTAACTTGATTGTAATACTTCATTTTTCAAAACACAGACGGCAGAGAAATGATGAATGACCCAAGGTACAACACCTTCCCCTATATATATATATATATATATATATATATATATATATATATATATATATATATATACCACCGGTATATATATTTCTACGTACTTTGTAAATAGAGCGTTTATATTCATGTTCATCACTCTGTTGAATCGAACTAGGTTCAGTAATGTGACATAGAGAACAGAGTTCATGGAAAATATCTGTTTCATTTAATGAAGATTGTCGCCGATAATTGAAAAGGGGGAGGAGAAGACATATCTTAATATACATTTCAATACTTTTACGAAAAAAAAAAAAAAAAAAAAAACATTACAAAGTACAACAAAAAATGTAATGGAGATGCCGGGGATTGAACCCGGGGCCTTTCACATGCAAAGCGAACGCTCTACCACTGAGCTACATCCCCATACCTACTAGTCCGTCCCAAACATTAAGCTTACATACTATTAATGAGGTACACGTGGTATACAAAATCGGTTTTATTTCTTTTCACAGTAGAAGTCCGATAAAACGCGATTTTTGGACATGTTTCACCTCCGCGTTATAGCTAAACCGCGGTATATTCGAAAGCGATCTGTAGAGTAAGGTTACCAGACGTCCACGTTTCCCGGGGACAGTCCTTGAATTTTGATTTTTGGGGAAAATTTCAGTATGCGGATTCCTCACTGACAATTACATCTTAAGATACTATAAAGAGCAGATTTGTCTGCGTTTGTCGAATGTGCATCATCATGCTTACGAAAAGGCACTTTTCAGTGTCAATAATTTACTTTGTGTGCACAAGGTTGGAATTTTGAAGTAAGATGGAAAGTAAGGAATCCGTGTTCTGAAATTTACCCGATTTTTGTCCCCGAGCAAAATTCAGAATGTCCCCAAATTTAATAATAATTATTATATAAAATGTGTTAAACATCCAGTCTAGAACTCTTATTTTTATTTTGTTTCAGGCCACATTACTGTGCCTTCTGCTTATGCAATCATGGTATAGGCCACCGACTTCTTATTTATTAACAATTGGAGATGAGGTCGCTGCTGTCGCTACGAACAGGAAACATGGAATGAGCTCAGAATTTCCGACTCCTACCTTCAGTAATCGAAACTTGGCTGCCTATACTATCTACGCCCATTTACTTCCTGCTTATGTCTCAAAATACTCGCACTTAGCATGTTTTGAACCTATAATATTTGAATTTGGAGAACTTTCTAAACATAGCAGTAAAGAGCATTAATTTTGTTTCTTTCAAAATATTCGACCCTGCCAGGATTCGAACCTGGAATCTTCTGATCCGTAGTCAGACGCGTTATCCGTTGCGCCACAGGGCCGGTTGTTAAACAGCACTGGAAATTAACAAGAACTATTTATGTGCTGGAGTTTATTTAGTTGGAAAACAAAACTTTTCATGTCAATATGTTATCAACTATCTAGGGTCAATTTTTATTACTCTACTGCCTCTTCCAACGGACTCCTAACGAATATTCACACGTTTATCACTGGGATTGTGGCGCTGGAAATCAATTTAGAACACTTTTATCTCAGCCACGACACATTTCAATTTGTATTGTACAATATAAATGCAATTATCACTACAATGACACAATAATTCTTGCAGATAACACAGAAACAACTTCGGAAACGTAATTAACAGAATAGCAGTTTCACTTCACTTCCACTAGATGACTCTTGAGTTCCAGCAGACGCCAGGCTATTAGATCAAACATTGTTGAATCTCACTTATTTGGTGTGATCATAATTTATATTTTGAAAAATGACTGAATTCCAAAGAAGGTACCGATAATAAATGGAAAGAGGTCCTTAAGGGGGGAGGTACACCATTGGCCTGCGAAAATTTAGTGAAATTCAGTTTTCTACATCTCAGCTACTATAAAAGCTAAATGACGAAACTTGTCATACTTAATATACATGCATTGCACTTTATAAAACACTATTCAGGATATTAAAATAGCGAATAATTACCTGTAAAATAATATCAAATTTGCATATTTTTTACAATTGTAAAACATTTACATAATAAAATCTACAATTAATTAAATAGCTGCATGATTCTTCTACTGGAATGTTTTAAAGACCTACATCAGTAACATAGTCTACGATCTTTTACCTATTCCTTCAGGAAACATTTTTTTCTTAATCGTTATTTTCAACATTATTTTATATCGTCGTTGCTCCTTCAATAATTCCTATGTAACATATTTATCGATTTTCAGATTTTGGTCAAGTTTTATTACTCCACTGCCTCTTCCAACGGACTCCTAACGAATATTCACACGTTTATCACTGGGATTGTGGCGCTGGAAATCGATTTAGAACACTTTTATCTCAGCCACGACACATTTCAATTTTTATTGTACAATATAAATGCAATTATCACTACAATGACACAATAATTCTTGCAGATAACACAGAAACAACTTCGGAAACGTAATTAACAGAGTCGCAGTTTCACTTCACTTCCACTAGATGACTCTTGAGTTCCAGCAGATGTCAGGCTATAGGCGTAGCAGGGATGCCAATATCGGCAAACGAAATGAAACTGTGAGGAATGTTACAACAGGTGTGCTAAACGTTAGGAATGTTACAATAGGTGTGTAGCACGTTAGGTTAGGTTATGTTAGGTTAGGTTAGGCTTTGTTAGGTGTGTAAGATAATATGAATGGTCACCACAGTTGGCGACACTGCAATCATTCTCCCACTCCACCTCAAATAACGTCACAACGACGGAATATGCCGCCTTCTTCCTTCAAGTACGACGATTTTCCTATATAAGTAAGGAACCTATTTAGGGCGGGTTGGGTGGCACCACAGCTCTCCCAGTGATCACATCGAGTTTCTACTACTGCTCACTACAAAACTAAGGTATTTTCAGTGTTTAATTCCCTATACTAGCAGTCAATTAATAAAAATTCACCCTATCTAGACCACATTATAATAAGATGATTAAATCTTGTGCATTTCTGGTTGTCTAGCAACGTCTCAGCGATCTCCTAAACCATGAGCATTTAAAGCTTCAATTCAGACACAATTAATGCCGTCCTTTCCCTGTAAAGAAAATTGATAGGACTCTGAGCTGAATATCGGTTTGATAAAACTTTTGTTAACAAGACATTCGCGAACAAGAAAACAATTTTTTTGGACTCCAGTTAACACAGAAAGAAATTGAAATATTACAATTTTTATCTTCAAGATATTCATTCACCGAGCTTGTGGGCTTTATTCAAAAGCCAGTGTTTTACTTTTTCTTTAAATTGTTTGCTGTTTCATGGTTTTGTTTCGTCAGATAATATAACGTATGTTTTTATTCCCATGTATTGTGGACACCGTTCCATAAGGATAATCTGTGACAAGAGAATTTTAACATTTTTTGTCTATTTATGAGGTTGCTGAATATTTAGGGTGACCAGACATCCTCTTTTGTCAGGACATTCCTCCTTTTTAGGCCTTTGTCCGGGGTCCGGGCGAATTTAAAAAAAATCAAGAAATGTCCTCCTTTTAGCAATTTGTATGCCTGATATTTTGAAATTATCTACTTTGACGCCTTTTCAAGTAATTTCCTGTAGGTGACAGCAGCATCGATGAAATATACTCTTTGCCAACGATCATAACTCCCTTTGCTCCTGCTTGTTATGTTCGTTGCTCAGAGATAGCTAGTAAATCGGGGTGCGAATGTAAATCTAAATAGATATTTTCTGTTCTCTTTAATAATTTTATTATAGTTCCCAGACTTTCATATGTAGCTAACTGAAAAATCATTATTATTATTATTATTATTATTATTATTATTATTATTATTATTATTATTATTATTAAGTTTTCACAATTATTTTGTAATAAAATAGATATTAACATACTTTTAATATGATATAAACCTAAATCTTTACTGTAAATATTTTACACATCTTGATTACACAACTTTTAACACTGTATCACTTCGGAATATGTATGATAAGAACTTTCTTGTGTTAAATTTTAACGTACCTTGTTAACGTGTTTCGACCTATTTTCGGTCATCTTCGGAACTGGTCGTTGTTGGTCTTGGCGCCTCTTGTTTCCTGTGTGGGTGCGTTCGTAGAGTAGAGTCAAAGAGTGTATGTGTTTTGAAATTGAGTTGTGTGTTGAGAATATCGTTGGGGTGTGTTTTCGTGTGTCTGTATATTTCATATTGTTCTAGTGTGTTGAGTTTCTGGCTTTTTGGTTGGACTTGCAGTATTTCCATGTCTGTGTTGATGTCTCTGTAGCTGTGATTGGCATTTGTGATGTGTTCTGCATAAGTGGGGGTGTTTTGTAATTTTTTTATGGCTGTGATGTGTTCTTTGTAACCACACAGGCGTATACAAACTCAAATGTATCACCTGCAACAACTTATACATAGGACAGACAGGCAGATCGTTTCAAACAAGTTACAAAGAACACATCACAGCCATTACAAAATTACAAAACACCTCCACATATGCAGAACACATCAAAAATGCCAACCACACCTACAGAGACATCAACACAGACATGGAAATACTGCACATTCAACCAAAAAGCCAGAAACTCAACACACTAGAACAATATGAAATATACAGACACACGAAAACACACCCCAACGATATTCTCAACACACAACTCAATTTCAAAACACATACACTCGTTGACTCTACAATACGAACGCACCCACACAGGAAACATGAGGCGCCAAGACCAACAACGACCAGTTCCGAAGATGACCGAAAATAGGTCGAAACATGTTAACAAGGTACGTTAAAATTTAACACAAGAAAGTTCTTATCATACATATTCCGAAGTAAATATTTTGTAATAAAATAAATATTGACGCAATTTAAAGTATAATATAGGCCTAAGTCTAAATCTAAGTACATATGTTCTGTCCTCTTCTTTCGAACAATGCCCTCGCTTTTTAAGCTTAGTGTCCTCTTTTTTATCGATGTGAATCTGGTCACCCTATGGATATTGTACGGAGCAAAATTTCCTTCTACATGCGACAAGAGCTCCAGAAAGTATACTAAAGGCTAGGCTAGAATCCTTCCTCATCTAAAGATATCTAACTCAGAACGCTGAAATATAAGTATGACAATTTTCGCGCTCATATCCACACGTGAACTTAATGTAGGCCTAATTAAAAGCGTCTAAATACAAACTAAATCTTAAACCCAAGTCGAAGGAAGCTAACCGAATCTAAGTTAACCTAGAAACGTATTACGCTTAACACAAAAATAATACTGATTTGATCAATCCACAAGGAGCGAAAATTAAGTGAGTCATTGAAGCAATTATGGTTGTAGCAGTCTATAACATTAAACACCGCTCGTAACGGCGGAAATGTCTTAGCACAGTCTAGTATATACAATCACGAAGCTCAATACGCAGTAAATATGCAAACATTAGGTAGTTGCTCACCACTAGGATCGTTAATATCGCCTCATTACAGGCAATGCAAAATAGTACCGGCACAGTCTATTGTTTCTAGCACCCTCAAAACTCAAGCTTCGTGACTGTATATAGTAGACTGTGGTCTTAGTCTGCAGTCGAAATCCAAGCGCATATTTCGTTAAACAATGTTTCTACTGTACTTCGTAATCGAGGATCCGTATTAATATCTCTATTTTATTCAACGCGTGGCTCTTTTCAGTCGAACCAGATTTAGTAATGCGACGAGGAAGGTGGAGTTCATAGAAAATACCTGTTCTATAAGTAGAATATCTCTTTCCAGCAATTACCATCTACCATCATTCATTGAAGCAGGCAATCTGCCGACATACCGATATTTGAATATGCACTGTATTAATTTTACGAAAAAAAATTAGATGGGGGCAACAAAAAAAGCGCGATGGAGATGCCGGGGATCGAACCCGGGGCCTTTCACATGCAAAGCGAACGCTCTACCACTGAGCTACATCCCCAGCCACAATACCCAACGGCAAACATTAGCTTACAGAGTATTGTATTGTATTTATTTACATTCCATGGTATTCGTACATCGCTTCGCAGCTAGAATATGGAACATGTCAAAAAAAATCATAATAGTACTACAAAGTCTTAATTATAATCATAGTCTAGTTGAAATATATACAGAAGAGTTTTACAATATACTAGAGTCGACGGCAATTCGGAAGGCGGTAATCTGTTAGCGTTTGCGTCGAGAGAGACAGATAGAGAGAGCAAGGCAGCGTACAACATTGCCACATCGTACTTCACGCGCACTTGCAATGCAAATAGGGCAGGAGAGAATTCAAATTATCAAAAGACAATAATGACCTTAGCCGTTGATTACTGTAAGCATGACACCAAACAAACCCTCTTTCCTTCACTAACAATATTCTTTGCACGGTTCTCAAACCCACACCACATGCTTCTGCAGTCGTTTCTTGCGCGTTGGCAACGTTGCAGCCAGCATCAAGATGGCCGGCAGCGTCCTGCTCGTCAACGTTTTTAAAATAATTATACACCTTACACACTATTTTCCGCGAGAACTCGAGAAGTGCTTGTTATAGACTGATTCCGATTCGTTCTACTGTACAAGCTTGTGACGTCATATACCAGAAATACTACGGCGCATATAGCAGCTGATCGCCTTCCGAAATGCCGTCTAGCCTAGTACAACACAAGGGGTTAGTATCGATACTTAATATAGGACAGAAATATTCATGAAGAGTTGTTGAATGTCATAAATTCACTTACAGAATAGAAGGCGTGAGAAATTAGGCACTTCTTTAATTTGGCCCTAAAGAATCTTATGTTTTGAATTTGATTTTTTATATCCATAGGGTGTCTATTAAAAAAAATTTTACTGCCATACGTATAACTCACTCCTTTTTGATAGCACGATAGACTTGTCGATGGAATATGAAAGTCATTTTTTACGAGTATTTATGCTATGAACTGTTGAATTAATTACAAAGTTTTCACGATTATATACGAGGAAGTTTATAAATGAAAAGAAATATATATATATATATATATATATATATATATATATATATATATATATATATATACTGACAAGCCATGGGCATTATTTGTAGTTATTTTAAAATGATCCTACACGATTCCCTAGATTTGGCACGTACTATTAATCTAATTACTCTTTTTTGTAGCGGGAATATACTGTTATATCTGTGGAGTTTTCCCAGAATATTATTCCAAAACTCATTACCGAGTGGAAGTATGCAAACTATATTGTTTTTAAAGTTATTGATATTTCTTATATAGATCTAATAGCAAAACATACTGAAATTAGCTTGAGGGTAATTTCTTTAATATGATTTTCCCAATTTAACACATTATCGATTTGTAAGCCAAGAAATTTGTGCGTTGTACTGACATACAAGTCTTATTCTGTACAAAACCGATTCAATTTACTTATATTGTACTTTGTATAATGGAAAACTAAAATTACGTAATGAAGACGGGGACCAATAAATTATTATTATTATTATTATTATTATTATTATTATTATTATTATTATTATTATTATTATGTTAACGACGAGTACTTGACTGTTCGTCATTCACCCATATGACGCCAGTAGTGTAGACAATTTACTGACATAGTTCTTACTATATTGTGCATTGCAGGAGCTATGTTCGGTCCTAGATCATATATACCCAGATTGCTCTACGTTATAGGCTTTAACGATAACAACTTTTGTCAGGTTTACTATGCTGCCATCTACAGACGTGGACAAATTATTAACAAAATTGACGATTTTTATGATAATTCTGTTTACAAAATTTGATATTTCAATTTAGACTACAGTTGACAATTTTGCATATTTCTATCATTACAATAGACAGAAATATGCAAAAATGTCAACTGTAGTTTAAATTGAAGAGTTAAATTTTGTAAAAATATATAGTAAAAATCTTCAATTTTGTTAATAATTTGTAAATTAGCAAAAATTTCAACTACAGTCTAAATTGAAGAGTCAAATTTTGTAAAACTATAAAATAAAAATCTTCAGTTAAGCTAATAATTTGGAAATATCCCAAATGTCAACTGTATTCCAAATTGAAGAGTCAAATTTTGTAAAAATATATAATAAAAATATTCAGTTTTGCTAATAATTTGTAAATATGCAAAAATATCAAATGTAGTCCAAATTGAAGAGTTACATTTTATAAAAATATACAATACAAATCTTCAATTTTGCTAATAATTTGGAAATACGCAAAAATGTCAACTGTAGTCTAAATTGAAGAATCATATTTTGTAAAAATATATAATAAAAATCTTAAATTTTGCTAATAATTTGGAAATACGCAAAAATGTCAACTGTAGTCTAAATTGAAGAATCATATTTTGTAAAAATATATAATAAAAATCTTAAATTTTGCTAATAATTTGGAAATACGCAAAAATGTCAACTGTAGTCTAAATTGAAGAAAGATATTTTGTAAAAATATATAATAAAAATCTTCAATTTTGCTAATAATTTGTCCACGTCTGTAGTTGTTACATAAGCAGTCACGTCATAGCTCCCATTTGAATTGCATTAGCGACTGTACTGCCATCTCGTGTTCGTTTACGGCGGACGGGTGGCGATCTGGCGGTTGTTGTCTTCAAAGTGCAACCGATTTTAAAATAGGAATGAGCAATCTATAATTATGTGATCTGGGGTTCGGTTCAAGTTTGTCGAAGTTCGATATTCGCTGATGTTCTCTCTGCAGGAGGAGGCCTGTCGTGTTTGTTCCACCTTGTTATAAAAATATTCGTCCACCCCTTCATGTTTTAACTGCTGAAGGATTTTAGCACAGATCTTGCTATTAGTTTTTCATATGAAATAAGACGAAGTTTGTAGTGTCTTGGTTGCTTCTCTCATGTTCGAACACTGCAGGACACTAGTCCTTATGTACCCCAGGGTGCGCCATAGGAGGTTGATGTAGCCTAGATACTATGGAGATGAGATGAGATGAGATGAGATGAGATGAGATGAGATGAGATGAGATGAGATGAGATGAGATGAGATGAGATGAGATGAGATGAGATGAGATGAGGTGAGGTGAGGTGAGGTGAGGTGAGATGAGGTGAGGTGAGGTGAGGTGAGGTGAGGTGAGGTGAGGTGAGGTGAGGTGAGATTTGTAAGAGTGCCACAGAAGTGGAGCTCCCGGAGAAAATTCCTATGTTATATCTGGACCACTGTGGTAGCGAGGGTTCCTATATTATTATCAGGTTCTATATAAACGCGCACAAAAACAAATTCAACCCTTTCGCGATGTTCTAATAACACTTCGAGTTCTTTCCTTAACAGATGTTGGAGAACATATTTGCTTGTAAAATGTTATTTAACTTGTATTTGAGTATTTGTGAGAGGAGATAGCATAATTGATTAATGATAAATTGATAATTATCTTTTCATGCACTAACTTAATGTAGCCATCTGAATACACCCACAGACTTGAGGCACCGGTACCAGAAGGTCAAATAACTTCACATGTTTGGTAATGTCCATTCAATCAGTAACATAAAACTTACACACAATGATACATTCAAAGTGAGTCACGTCTAAATCCCAAGACATGACACAACGTGGCGTCATAGGAGCGAAGTCATTTTTTAATGGAATGGGGATCATGTGACATATCAAATGGCATTAGAAAATTCACAGAAATTCAGGGTTGCAATCTATGTAATCTAAAAATACAATAAATTTCAAAATTTCTTGAGACAAAGTTGTTAAGTGGTACAAATATTTGGATTTCTTGTCATGTCAACCGTGAAGTTTCTTACTATTTAGGACAAATGATACTGGAACATAGGCTACGACGTAAAACTTCATTTTCTGATGGTAAATCTTCCTTTAAACGACGTAACAAATCAGTGGTGCTAAATTTACCAATCAAAATCTGTGGTTTTTTACTGCTTACATACTGTGCATACGAGGTGCGTTTCAAAAGTTCGTAGATAACATTGAAAGCGTGTCAACAATGTCACCATTGTTAGTGGCAATTTACAGTAGTTAAAGCATGAAAAATCATAATTTTCTGTTCATTACATTTTGTAGAGTTTAATTATGAAATATGAAACGACTTCTTCAAAGCTAGCTAATCTATTAGCTACACTGGCGTTCAAAGATATCTGACCTACGATTTTATTGTTCTGTAAGCGAACTTTCCAACTACTGAGGACTCCTTTACAAAATAGGTTGAAAATTAATGAGAATTTGTCATTTCAGATTATATTTCAAAATATTTAATTATAATTAGCATTATAGCGCTATTCATATGTAGGACTACCACGTAAGTAAATAAATAAATAAATAATTGAATAAATAAATAAATGAGTGAGTGAGTGAATGAATGAATGAATGAATGAATGATTCTTATTTTTATTGTGTAATCATGTAAATCGTGTTTAGTTATCACTTAACGCCAATATGTATCCCACTGTGTTGTTTTTTTTATTATTAATCTATTTTTGTGTACATTAGATTCAATTGTCGGTTTCTGGTTTAATTATGTAAATCCTACTTAATTGTAATCTAATACTAATATGTATACTAATGTGTTTATTTTTATTTTTACTGTGTACATTTTTTTTATTGAATTATCGGCTTCTGTTTTTATGTGATTCGTATTTGATTCTAACAACATTAATATGTATTTCACTATGTTTATTTTTATTTTATGAGGTAAATTTTTATGTAACTACCTCTTTTGATCTCATTATACACCTAAATTGTATCAGTATGTAATTACAGTACAACCTCTATTATCCGTGTTAATGAAGGGGGTGGGCTGAACGGTTAATCGAAAAAATTGGATAATCCGTACCATGAAAGATTTCGTAAATTTAGTGAATATACATACATGCTCGTAAGCTCCTCTATGGTCTTGTATTGAATACGCTAGGCGGTGGATCAGAACTTCACTAATTTAAGTATGGTTGTTAAGTTGAAACTCCTTACAATGGCTGTCTGTCGGAAGATAGGAAGAGTGGACGTCTCATGTTGTAGATTTACGTACCGGTACTTTATACACTTTATCATTGATTGTTATTAAATTTCATACAGTTGTGACTCCAATCTTGTATTCTGAGATGAGCCACAGTTTCTCGTTCCCCAAACCACTCTATTTGCACTTTTTGATAATGGGTACAACACGATTTTTTTTATGTCCGTGGAAGAAATTTTATATAGAAGTTATACAGTACGACAACTTGAACAGTAGACCATACTATGTAAGGGCGAAATCTTGTAATAATCCTCTCTCGAAAGGATAACGTGCTAATGCAATGTACAGAACTTCATATATTTCTGTAGAAAAAAGAAGCAAGAGGAAGACAGTCGGATGATCCGACAATCGGTTAATAGGGTGACGGATAATCGGGGTTCTACTGTACTCAATTCCGATCCAGTTTTATGTTCAACTATGTAAGCAAGTTTTAATCCTGGTTGAGTGTAAGACAGCCGCGGCGAAAATGCGACTCACGAGCACATTGTGGCTCGCAGTGCTTTTCTCTCGCTTCCTACCTACAACCCCCACCCTCTCACTCACTGGAGTCGAACTCCGTTCTATTTGTATTTGTCTCGGACCTGCGAGTGGCGTATCGTCGCAATATCCCTCTCGAAACCATGTACCTCTATAAAAAACGAAAGTTTTAAGTAGGATGGGAGGATGCATTCTTTTGCTTGCAATATGATGAGAATATTAAATGTATGAATTGTTCACAAGTATTACGAGGAAAACGGTTGTATAACATAAAACGGCATTATAAGTTACTACATGTTACTGATGAAATATTAAAAGGTTAAGTGTTATTATTATTATTATTATTATTATTATTATTATCATCATCATTATCATCTGTGTACGTCGATTCTTTTACAGCAGATATACGAATAATGCGGTTAGATTTTCAATTTAAACTCACAGATTTACAATGTGACGTTAAATGAAAGCTAGATGTAAGGACTTGGCAGATATTGAACTTTTCAAATCTTTGGAAAAAAATAAATATTTGAAGCTTCGTTCTTTCGCTTGCTCTGTTGAAGCCATGTTCGCTGTAACTTATGTTTGTGAAAAATTATTTTCAACAATGAAAATAGTAAAAATCAAATTTAGATCACGACTGACAGACAAATACCTTCGTGATCAACTACGACTGGCAGTAAGTGACATAATTCCTGATTTTGAAACTCTGTCGCAGAGACATTCTGAAGACAGTTAATTTTAGGTTGTGATAATGTGTCCTATATTTTCTTGTTCATTTCTTTCTTCGTTACACGTCCTAAACATTAACTTCCCCTTCGGGTGTCCGCCTCCCTCCATAGGTGCTATGCACGTTGCAGCTTACACAGTGGCTCGGCGCACCATGGCCTTTTCGCCACGGCTGGTGTAAGAGAAGGCCTTACAGCCTTAACTCTGCCAGGTTAAATAAAGTCATTATTATTATTATTATTATTATTATTATTATTATTATTATTATCGAAGAAGAAGGGGTAGATAGCAGGAAACGTCGGTGAAATACGGGAACCTGGCTATCCTATTTGTAGACTATATCACGTGCATATCAACGACACTTTGCAAGGTTCTGTTTGTGAGAGCTCGCTGTGTAAGGGGAGCTCAGTGGTAGGGCGTTCGCTTTGCATGTGAAAGGCCCCGGGTTCGATCCCCGGCATCTCCAGTGTGTTTTTGTTTCACTTTGCAATATTTTTTTTTGTAAACCCAGATGTGTTCACAGCTCCCCTGTTTCAATGAATGGTAGTAGGCCTAATAATCTGCTGGAATGGTATGTTCTACATACAAATAAGCATTTTCTATGAACTCCGTCCTCCCGGTCACATTATTGAACGTGGTTCGACAGAACACACGCACATGATGAGATCAAATAGAACCATGAAAACAGAGGTTCGATTTCAAAGCATAAATATATACATTACAAATATGACTGAATTTCTACTGGAGATTAGCAATTTCCGCCGTTGCTTGTTACAAAAACGTTAAAGTTCAGAATATCAGAGAAAAACTGTACCTTGATACAAAAAAAAATGATGTCGGTAGTTAAAAAACTGGAGCAGACGGAGGTAGACGTATTGTATGCGAACAATGTAAGATAATTAAAGATTCGCATTAACTGCGACGTTTAATAAAAGAACAACCTCACCGGCAGGGAATCGAACCCTAGTCTCCCGCATGACAGGCGAGAATACTGACCACTATACTACCGAGGAGTACGACCTCAATACCTTTTCTGATAGTATACGCTGAATTTGACACGGCATATAGGCCTATAATGATTTTCTGTAAATATGTTTCTGAACACAATTTGTATTTATCCGTAATCCCTTCAATCGGCAAAGAAATAGGTAGTCCCTTTATATGGCTTTATATTATTATTATTATTATTATTATTATTATTATTATTATTATTATTATTATTATTAACATTAAAATCGAATTATGGTTTACTTGACGACGCTCGCAACTGCCAATATTATATCAGCGTCGCCGGTGAGGCCGGAATTTTGTCCCGCAGGAATTCTTTTACATACCAGTAAATCTACTGACATGAGCCTGTCGCATTTAACCACACTTAAATGCCCTCGATCTGGGCCGGGATAGAACCCGCAACCTCGAGCACAGAAGGCCAGAGCTATACCGACTACGTATTATTATTATTATTATTATTATTATTAACATTAAAATCGAATTATGGTTTACTTGACGACTCTCGCAACTGCCAATATTATATCAGCGCCGCCGGTGAGTCCGAAATTTTGTCCCGCAGGAGTTCTTTTACATACCAGTAAATCTACTGACATGAGCCTGTCGCATTTAAGCATCTTAAATGCCCTCGATCTGGGCCGGGATAGAACCCGCAACCTCGAGCACAGAAGGCCAGCGCTATACCGACTACGTATTATTATTATTATTATTATTATTATTATTAAAATCAAATTATGGTTTATTTAACGACGCTCGCAACTGCTGAGATTACATCAGCGTCGCCGGTGTCCGGAATTTTGAATTTTGTCCCGCAGGAGTTCTTTTACAACGCAGTATATCTACTGACATGAACCTGTCGCATTTAAGCACACTTAAATGCCCTCGATCTGGGTCAGGATAGAACCCGCAACCTCGAGCACAGAAGGCCAGCGCTATACCGACTACGTATTATTATTATTATTATTATTATTATTATTATTATTATTAAAATCAAATTATGGTTTATTTAACGACGCTCGCAACTGCTGAGATTACATCAGCGTCGCCGGTGTCCGGAATTTTGAATTTTGTCCCGCAGGAGTTCTTTTACAACGCAGTATATCTACTGACATGAACCTGTCGCATTTAAGCACACTTAAATGCCCTCGATCTGGGTCAGGATAGAACCCGCAACCTCGAGCACAGAAAGCCAGCGACTACGTATTATTATTATTATTATTATTATTATTATTATTATTATTATTAAAATCGAATTATGGTTTATTTAACGACGCTCGCAACTGCCGATATTACATCAGCGTCGCCGGTGTCCGGAATTTTGTCCCGCAGGAGTTCTTTTACATCCCAGTAAATCTACTGACATGAGCCTGTCGCATTTAAGCACACTTAAATGCCCTCGATCTGGACCGGGATATAACCCGCAACCTCGAGCACAGAAGTCCAGCGCTATACCGACTACGTATTATTATTATTATTATTATTATTATTATTATTATTATTATTATTATCATCATCATCATCATCTTCATCATCCACAAATTAAAAATGTATCACACAGCGCTCTTACAGCGAGTTCTACTCGATTCTTGGTTTACTTATACCTACTGTACTTATTTAATATTCCAAGTACGGTATGGTACAGCAGTGGCTGGGATACGTCGCTTTTTAATACGTCAGGATGTTCTTGTTTATTTCCAGGTATCGAAATATTTGTTCCGCAGCAATAAATGAAAATTACTGTATTTATTGTTCTGCAACATAGGATGGATCTAAATGTCTAGATGTTACTGAAAATTTTCGCTCTCTCTTTTCATATGCTTTGTTAAGAAATAACAAAAACAAAAAAAAGTTATTGTGCCGAAACCCGGGATTGAACCAGGGATCTTTAGATCTTCAGTCTAACGCTCTCCCAACTGAGCTATTTCGGCTGTTGTTCAAATTCATTCCAGAACTAACCTTCCAGAATGACTATCAAGTTGAGAGGTCTTATCTCATCATACATGTTTATTTTCAAATCACAACTTGCAATTCATGCTTTGCTTTGCTCTAAAAAAGAATACGATGTCGTTTGAAAGACGAACACGAAGCTGAATTATATAATATATTACCTATTACAAATCATTTTCTTTTCTGTTTAACTGCGTTCATTTACGTTTTCGTTTCCGTTCTGAAAAAGAATTTTAAAATGTTACATTTGTTCGGATCAAATTTCTGCAAGTTTAAAGGTCAAAACTAAAATTCCTTCAATGATTTATTATCATAATACACTGCTGTCCTAAAGTGATTGAGCATATCGGGAATTAAATCAATGACTTTCCCAAAACGCTATGAAATGTTTCATATAAAACAATTTTTATCTTGAAAAGGAAGCAAAAACGAGCTGAAATGCGTTAAACTTTTTTGTTTGAAATATCTCAAAGACATTAATGACATTACTTACGGTTCATTCTCTATACATATGATGAAATTGTATAATATTATTTAAACCTAACCAGTTATGCAGACGATTATTTACCAATACTACTCTACAAATTTAAATAAATAGCAAGGAAATATAACAAGAAAATCTCGGTTAAAAAAACAAAAGCATTAGCAGTATCAAAAAGGTCTTTGAAATAAATAGAAAACAATAGAGCAAGTAATGAAATGCAAATAATTATACATTGAAATTAATAACACAAACATAATAATTGATGAATTAATAGGCGTAAATCAACTCACCATTGCTAACAGAATTCGAGGTTAATAATAATTAATAATAATAATAATTTATTTATTTAATCTGGCAGAGCTAAGGCCACTAGGCCTTCTCTTCCGCCCAGCCAGACTCTACGTTAATAATATGATACAAAATAATATAATTTAATAAAGGAAACCAAAAATAGAATATATAAATGAGTTGAAGGCCTAGACTTACTTATGGATGTGAGTACAGAGAGAGATAGAGAGAGAGAGAGAGAGAGAAACTGAGATAAAAAATAAAACAACAAACATCCATAAACTGTAAAATCAGAAGTGATATAATTAGGGATAAATGCAAAATTTAACCTGTGAATAACTGGATAATGTATAGGAAAATTAAATGGAATAAACACATGGAGGACACCAGTTTATATTGGGATCGAAATGGAAATAGAAGTTTAGGATGCGCAAAATTGAGATGGAAAGATTCGTTAAGACAGCATTTATGAATGGAAGAGGAAGAAGAAGAAAATTATAATTAGAATAAGTATATACAACAAGACTTAAAGAGTATTATTAGGAAAGTAATTAGGCCTATGAAGTGTTCTGAAAACTACAATATTTACTTCTCTCAAGAGCACGGTTCTATTCTGAAAGATGTCAACATTGCTCAGTTTATTATGGGAGGAACAGATGCTAAGAAGTGGACAGTACTTGTAATAGGATATCCTAGCATAATAATCTATATTCAAAAATAAGTTTGGTAATTTCTTCATTCAGCCTATCATGCAAATCTTACACACAGACGAAGTTATAGGTTACAAGAAAACATTATATATCGCACATTAAGGAAAAAATTCCAAAGGTTCTAAAATTACCTAACAACCTTGTGAGACATCCCACATGACTTACATCTTGACGTCCGTCATAATATTAGAGTGAGATCAAAACTGTTTACTGAAAAGATCATCATGTGCAGTCACAGAAATTAAGTGATGCAACTATATAGAATGAAGGGCTCAAGTTTAATAGTATGGTAATTGCCTTCCCAGATGGGATTCAGTGTAAAGTAATATTAAAATTCTTTCGATCAGACAACAGACACATAATCTATCAGGGCACAAAATTCTTCACTTTCTGCTTCTGTTATCATAACATCCTCGTCCCCGTTTTTTCTTATTTCGTTTCAAAATTCTCCACCCTACCAACCTGGAATAATTCGATCCTATACAAGTATTTTCTTTTCAGTAGGCCCCATTTTCTCTTTATATTTCAAAATATTCGACCCTGCCAGGATTCGAACCTGGAATCTTCTGATCCGTAGTCAGACGCGTTATCCGTTGCGCCACAGGGCCACTTGCAAATACTTCTCAAACAAAAGCTCAAACAGCACTTCTTCGTTAAAAATCGTTTAAAAGTTTCCTGTGAATATTTCTTCTACTGCTATACCTGGACTACATTACCACAAGAGATTTAATTGAATTACTTTAAAACAAAAGCTTCATTGTTATTATAAATGTTTGATTTTCTCGCTGACGCTCAGTTACTTCCTAAACTCCTCCTGAGGATATTCAAGAACCGAAAAATTGAATAACTCAAGAAAGTAATCAGATTAAACAGTCAAGAGGAGTTCCGAAATAGGTTGTATTACTGTTTTGTCAACAATGGAGCACATTTGCAACATTTAATTTAGTAAATTCAATTGATTGAATTCAGGAAATTACCCAGAATAAACTGTTTTTCATCATACAACCAACTGATAACAACGATCCAAGTTGCCAGGCGACGATAGATAACAAAACATATGTATGTATTTATTCACACTGCAATGGGTATATACCCGGTGGCAGTGGTAACTAATTACACTCAATAATGACAATAATAAACTTATTAATTAAAAATACAATTAATGATAATACTAATAATTAATACTAATAATAATAATAATAATAATAATAATAATAATAATAATAACAGGGAATATACTAAATTAAATGAAACGATCACTTAAAATGACATTTGAAATATTCTAATTTGTATCTTAAAACTAAGATCGAACTAAAACCCACGAGTATATGTTCATATCTGCACAAGTACCTTTCAACATTACACTCATTTCGCTGTCAACTCACTCACTGCACTGGAACTACGACACATTTCACTGATTCTATCCTGATTTCACTAACACTTCAAAAACATTTCACTGTTCAAATACTTTGCACTGCCACTATAACCTATAAAGCTTCACTGACAGGAACACGTTTCACTTACACAGCACACTTCAATGACACAACATAGTTCTTCACTGATACAACACACTTCACTGGCACAACATAATTCTTCACTGATACAACACTTCAATAACAACATATCATTTACACCCTTTAACTACTGTGTATAATTACCGTCTATTAGTAAGGTCCTTAAGCCTATTTTTAAATGCATTTTTGGTTGTTGGTAAAGCCTTTAGTAAGTCTGCAGGTAAAGCATTCCAGTCCCTGATAGTACGATTGAGAAAAGAAAACTTTCCAGTGTCCGTCCTCTGCCTTCTTTCCCTCAATTTATATGAGTGGTCGTTCCTTGAAGAGTAATTTGGCGGCTGCAATCTATTTTTTATTTCTCTCCAGGCAGGCTCACCTCTGTATGTTTTGAACAGTGCGCATAATCGAATTCGCGTTCTCCTGTCCGTGAGTGTGTCCCATTTTAATCGTGAATTTTTCCGACAACACTTAAGACCCCGTTTTTTAATCTTTTCCAGTGTCTTAATATGTTCTAATCTGTAAGGATCCCAACATGCAGCACCATATTCCATTACTGGACGTACTAGTGATTTATATGCAAATAATACGCGAATAAATGAATGAGATGCATAAACAAAATTGCTTACTCTTTCAAATTTAAGTGTCATAATATTATATGGGATCAATCTGACATTTCAAAGGGTGTACAAGGATGACGGGATCAAAACCTAAAATGCAACTAACACTGGTTTAAATTTCCCCCTCAATATCTAAATTCACGTGTTTTTTTATTTAATTTAAATTTAATTGAAGTAAATACTGTATTTAGTAGTATCACAGTCCTGCTGACGAAAACACTAATTTTGCTACTTTATTCACTGGAATGTTTGATGATGAACTGAAATTATTTACACCTAATCAATTTTCATTTTATTAGTTTTCCTATTATTCCGAAATTGTACAAATAATAATACAGCCGATGCTTGCTGTTTCAGTGACTCTGTACCTTGTAGAACGTTCTAGAGCAGCGGTGGCGAAAATGTAATCGTGCGCCGAGCCACTGTGTAACCTGCAACGTACATATCACCTATGGAGGGAGGCGGACACCCGAAGGGGAAGTGAAGCAACTATCTGACTTATTAACGGATTTTCATTTTCCTTACGTCAAGCACTTAAATATAATTTTATACAGTACAAGGCTACAAACTAATGTTTAGTACGTGTAACCAAGAAAGAAATGAACAATAAATGAACAATATCACAACCTAAAATTAACTGTCTTCAGAATGTCTCTGCGACAAAGTTTCAAAATCAGGAATTATGTCACTTATTGCCAATCGTAGTTCATCACGAAGGTATTTGTCTGTCAGTCGTGATCTAAATTTGGTTGTTACTATTTTCATTGTTGAAAATAATTTTTCACAAACGTAAGTTGTAGCGAACATGGCTTCAACAGAGCAAGCGAAAGAACGAAGCTTCGGATATTTATTTTTTGGCAAAGATTTGAAAGTTCAACATTTGTCAAGTCCTTACATCTAGCTTTCATTTGACATCACATAGGCCCAGTAAATCAGTGAGTTCAAATTGAAGAGCTAACCGCATTATTCGTACATCTGCTGAAAAAAAGAGTCGACGTATAGAGATAATGATGATGATGATAACAACAGCAATAACACTTAACATTTTAATGTTTCATCAGTAACATGTAGTATAATGCCGTTTTATGTTATACAATCGTTTTCCTCGTAATACTTGTGAACAAATCATACATTTAATATTCTCATCACATTGACAGCAAAAAAATGCGTCCTCCCATCCTACTTGGAGCTTTCGTACATGGTTTCGAGAGAGACATATGCCACTCGCAGGTCAGAGACAAATACAAATGGAACGGAGTTTGACTCCAGTGAGTGAGAGGGTGGGGGTTGGCGGAGGTTAGAAGCAAGCGAAATGCACAGTTATCATTGCGAGCCACAATCTCTGCGAGTCACGTTCTCGCCACGGCTGTTCTAGGGAAAAGTTGAAGGTCATTTCTCGTCAAATAGGAAACTTGACGATATCACAGTAATTCATCTATACCTATGTCCAAGTCCGTAATCCATAAAAAATGTTTAGACCATAACGGAAGATTCAGATGTAACCAATGTAAGAGAATTAAGATTTCCCGTTAACTGTGATATTTATTTTAAATAAAAACGAAAAAGTTATCTCCCCGGCGGCGAATCGAACCCCGGTCTCCCGCGTGACAGGCGGGGATACTGACCACTATACTACCGAGGACTACGAGAACCAGTATCTCAGTGTTATCCTATTGTAATAAGATTATGTACTTTGATCCTAGAAATTCACAAATTCACAGTACTCACACTCCTGCTGAAGACGCTAATTTTGTTACCACTACTACTGACTGCATCGATCATACTCACTACTATGTCAAGTGATCCATGCATTGGACTATTTGACGATGATGAAACGAGGTTACTTTCTACTAAAAACATTCCAACTTTATTAGTTATCTTACTATTCCGGAGGGTTACAAAGAAAACAGAAGAGCATTGCTGTTTCAGTGACTCTACATCTTGTAGAAGTTCCTAGGCAAAATTTGCCAATTTATTTTTCGTCAGTCAAAATTTGCAGATAAATATATGCTTGAGTGAACTTAAGACTGTCCATTCGTAACGCACCTAACGCTATCGTGTACTGCGTTTTAGTGCGCAGCCGTGTCTGAACGGACTCCATCGTTATTGAAGTTTTTTAATACAAAAATATTATGCCCCGAGTGAGGATCGAACTCACGACCTTAAGATTATGAGACTTACGCGCTGCCTACTGCGCTACCGAGGCGTGGTGGTTCAGCTTATCCAAACAGCTTTACAACCGCTTACCACCACAATTATGTCACTATCTGCTAGCACAGAATGAGGGCCTCGTCAGAATCAGATTGCTGGAGGATTCAGATGTAGCAAATTTCATTATATTAGGTGACTATTTTGTGTGTGGAACGTGAACAGCGACGCTGCAGTAATATGTTGCTACTTTGTGGGAAAGTGAAAGACGGGTTTTCCCTCAACCCAATACGAGCAAATGCTGGGTAACTTCGGTGCTGGACCCCGGACTCATTTCACCGGCATTATCACCTTCATCTCATTCAGACGCTAAATAACCTAGATGTTGATACAGCGTCGTAAAATAACCCAATAAAATAAAAAATAAAAAAGAGAAAGACATAGTCTGAGGCCAGAATAAGACAGCGATCGTAGTGCATAGTTGACGTAACAGAGGCGCGCTGTTTATTAGTACAAGAAACTGCCGTTCCAAACATATTGGTCAGGTAATAGCTAGATCGAGGGAGTCCCATACAAAATACCGAATCAAAAACTCCGAATGGCCATTTCCCGATTCCGTTACCTCGAACGCTATTTCCCCAAATGTTAATAGTCCCGAATCCCGAGAATGAAAATTTAATCCAATGAGCGAAAAAACACGTTCGTGTTATTCAGAGTTATGTTTCCTTACAAAACCAATTACCGTAAAGGTTTGTTTAAAAATATTTGACTCACTTTGAAAGTCCCATCTAAAAACCACCTGGGACTTTGCATAAGCAGTTTAATATTCTGCCTTGTACCAAATATTATTATACGGTCTGCAGTAACGCTATTTTCACTATAGTTGTAGTATAACAGAAATATTCAAGCGGTCTTACTAATAAAAACTCGATATACAGACGTTTAACTGTCTTATACTTATACAATGAATAGCTCGTTTATACGTCGTGTGTAAACTCCTTACTAATAATCACTACATACGTCGTGTATAACAGTGTAACTGAGCGTATTCCGAATCTCACCGGTGAGCAATCCGATGGCATCACGGTGTTCCGAATTCCACCGATGACGTCATTGATGCTCCACCGGTGTCGCACCAGTGCCATCAACTTGCAGAGGTGGTGGCAGTCTCCATCAGCCGCCATCAGTGAATCTGATTGGTTCTTGTATAGGGCGGGAATTAGCAGACGAATAACATCGTGCACTGTTGTGTCATGGCGGTGTGTTCTGCTGTATTGTTTGTAATGAGCACAATGTAAACCAATATGTTAATAGCTTATAAACGAACATGTCAACGAACCAGTTATTACTACCGGTTCAAGAAATAAATTGTTTATGCTACCTTTTCTTTGAACGAGATGGCAGTACGAAAATTTCGCAAAATTTTGCTAGCGTAGCACAGACAACAACTTGTACAGTCGCTATGACAGTCATCGATCCTTCCAGCAGTTTTGTTCCTTATTTCGCTGCAGCGTGACGTCATTGATGCCACCGGACCGGTGAGATTCGGAATACGCTGACTGTTACACAGCTACATCATAGTTTCGTCATTACTTCGTTACGAAAGGTAACAGAATATCTGAGGTTCTTATTGCATCCGATAGAGTGCTCTAGTGTGGCGTGTTAAGTATCGATAGGCTAGTACAACTGGCTCTAATCGATTACCACATTATATTTTGGTCAAAGAGTACAAGCTACAGCAATATTATTCTAATTATTCTGCACTCTTTGGTTTGTTCTTCTGTGGTTACAAGGCAACCATCATCATAAAATGACAGTCTATACTTACGAACAGCTGTTAGAGAGGCGGCCATTTTTTCTCTATATACAACGTTTAAACAAGGGGTTTTGTGTAGCCTATATAACTACTGCAAAGCAATTCCCATTTTATAGTTACAGCCTATTTAGACATCCATCGCTTATGCATGGTTTATTAGTAAAGTTTTCTGTCTCAACTCTGCATAAGTCTCGTATAAAAACTATACACGGTTTATTAGTAAGACTGAAGTTGTATAATTGTGCTATAACTTTTAGAAAGTATTGTCAATTCTGCCAAAGACACTGGATAAAGTGGTAAATCTTTGTTACGTTCCCTTCTTTAACTTTATTTAATGTTTTGTCTTTCAGATAAAAGTACGCATTATACATATTGAAAAACTGACTTCGATTCGGATCTTTGAAAAGAAAGGAACGTGATGATGCGCTTCATTTAGGCACTGCTGTGTGTGAAGATATTAATATCAATGATTCTATCGCTATTAAAGAAATATCTACTCATTATAGGCCTAGAACAACTGTGTAAGAATCGACAGGCTCATTCATCTCATTAATATGAGTACCAACATTTATTTATTTTGTTTTAGTTAATAAGTTAAAGATTATCCAAACTCTCATAGCCTTGAATTATTAAAAAAAACGGAAATGAATTTTCTTCTATTAACATTAACTTAATTAGCTGATACTAATATAAAGTTAATTGAATTAAATTAAATTTAATAAATTAATTCTAATTTAAAATATAAGTATACTGATATTAAAATATGCTACAAAATGATAAATTTGCTTTCGAAGGGAACAAGAGTAAGGTGGTCCGCGGAACTGTTCTGACTTAAAAAAGTGGTCCCCACTTCAAAAAAGTTTGAGAAACGCTGACCTATAGAATTTTTTCAGCATTGTTCATCGTGTCAGTGACTTTTTTTGAAGTGTACAAGTATATTGAATTTTAAAAATAAAACAACAAATCTCTCAGGACTCGGGAGAGTATGGGCCCACTGTAATCTTTATGATTTTTTTACTTAAGCAAGAAATGTCTGGAATTTTTTTCCTAGAATATTCTACAAGGGACAGAGTCACTGAACAGCAATTACCGTCTGAATTTTTTTTTATATCCCGGAATAAAAAGTAAACTAATACAATAAATTGGAATTTATTTAAGTAATGCCAATTCATCAACAGACGATGTAGAGGTAAGTATAGAACTACAGAGCCAGCAGTAGCAAAATTAAAGTTATCGGCGGGAGAGTGAGTATAGTACTGGGAATTCGTGAATTTATGAAAGTACGTCACTTGAGTGCAACATAACCTCAGCACAGTCCTCGGTAGTATAGTGGTCAGTATCCCCGCCTGTCACGCGGGAGACCGGGGTTCGATTCCCCGCCGGGGAGGTTGCAATTTTATTTTTATTCTTATTCAAAATAAATATCATAGTTAATGAGAATTGTCAATTATCTTGCATTAATTTCATCTCTAACGCTATGTTTCCTACGGTTTACATAACGTTGTGCATTCCTGTTAACATGGCGTCGCACAGTGTGTAATTTCAAGCAGCTAGCCGGCCAAAAATCAATTTTCACACCCTATCTTCAATGCTAAATTCTTATATAGACGTGTTTATAACACTCCAAAGTATACTATCCAAGTGTAAATAGATGGTTACATCTGTTAGGGGACCCTCACAACAGAGCGAAAGTTGCATGTCTCCGATAAGATCATTTACGCTGCAGAGGCGGGCGCGAAGTATGTGTTTGGATGGTGCAAAGTGGTAAAGTTAATATAGTATTTTTTCTAATACAGAGTGTGGATATATTATAAGAAGGTATGTACTTACATATAAGCTAATTTTCGTGACAAAAATTATTATCTTATTGTCTAGAATAAGTGTCTGGATAAACATGTGTAAAGAGTTTGAGTTTTACCTTATTATATATTTCGAGTTGACTTTTAAAAGGTGTAGCCCTCTATCACCTCGATAAAATTTTGTAGAGATATTCATTATACTTTTATGAATACGACGTCGTGATTTTTTTCTGCAAACAGGTGCAGACAGAGTAGCTATTAATTATTTTCAGACACCATGCGCTCCGTAATCCGGAGAGCTGTTTTCCAGATGTGGAACAAGAGCGAGATAAAAGTGAAATTCTCAAATATAATTGAACATTTTGGTCTCAAAGATTACTCTGAAGACATTTTACAGTCAATAAAAAAATGAATTAAATTTCTATGCTCGAAAATTCGATTACGGTGGGAAAAATACAGCAGAAATGAGAAAAATGTCTTAAAATATAATGCGCTATGTTTCAACCAAGATGAAAAGTCTGAAAATAAAATATATAATACTTTGCCATCTACTACAAAGCAATTCCAATTTGATTCTGCCAGTACAAGCATTCGAGGACGTCCACGTAAACGTTTCGGAGACTTAGCGAAAGATCAAAACGGAAAAAAAAAACTAGTCCACATTTTAAAGAAAGGTCGCCAGAAGAAAAGCTTTCTGTTGCCCATATGCATTTCAGAACTTCTAGGAAAAGAGATGCGGCCAATATTGTAGGAGAGCTTTCACTTGCATTAATTCAACGTGCGACAAAATGGAAAAAAAATCGTAAAAATTGATTTTGCAGGAACGACCAACAATTGTCACCTAATAAGGATCTCGCTTTGATTACTGATCTACAGTTGACCTCAAATCAATATAAATAATTAAGGGAAATACAAAATCTTTTAACAATTAATTTAGATCCACCGTTTTACTTATTGCGAAACATTGAAGATAGGATAGGTTTAGGCATTTTACATGACATATTGTTGACATGATGAAACAAAACAGTCGCAATAAAAACGATTCAAATACCGTAAGAATATTTTTCAGGGAGGTTTCCACTTTCGCATATATTACGGGAATAGATGGAATTCTAATAAGTCGTTTACACATAATATATCAGAAACCTTTTTCATGCGGTTTTGCAATACTGGTGAACGGGCACTTGACATGTATGCAAGGGAGACAAGGGAATTATATTTATGCTTGCACAAATAGTATTATATGCCTACAATCCTTCACAAACTCTTGGCTCATGGACAGAAGGTCACAGGACACTATTATACTTACTGGCAAACTATCTGTGGAAGCCCAGGAAACGAGGAACAAATACTATATTAGACTTTTCAGAGAAGTCTTCGCAAGAAAAACATCAAGAAAGACACAAATACCGATCTTTTACTCAGGCTACTTATTTCTTTGGACCCTTACATCACCAGTTTAAAGATATTAAGAAGAGGAAATTGCGGTCAATTTCAATAGTAGTGCTGCATTTCTCTCCGAGCCTCCATTAGTCGGTGCTGTCAAAGGAGAGACTAGCAGCAAGGATACAGATTCTGATGGGGATGCATCTGACGTCCGAACGAGTAAGATATGTAGCAATATTCCTTCGCCTTACGCTTTCAATTTTAAGTGTATTCCACATTATGAACATTAATTTATTTTTTTCACTCGAATTGAATATTTTTAACAATATTACTATTTTTATTTTCAGTAAAAATATTTGCTATTTTCATTTTCATTATTACAAACATATTCACTTTAATAATTGAAGGCACATACTAAATTTTATGAAAATGGAGCGATTAGTTTTCGAGAAATGATTTTTGGCCGGCTAGACTCGCTAAATTACACACTGTGCGTCGCCGACGTGTTTTTGTTATTCGAAGTGATCCGCTCAGCTGCAACTTAACTTCTTACTTCATAGCAAACAAAGTAAAATTCCTTTGCAGGACGAAAAGCTACATTTCTTCGAATCAAATTTCTGCATATTCAAAGTACAAAGCTAAGATTCGTTCAATCATTTAGTATAATGCACTGCTCTCTTAAATTGACAGAGTGTAGTCCAGATCAGCTTACTCAGTACCCTAACAAGGGAAGGGTTTCGGCTCGAACAGGAATTTTTGGTTAAAAATTTGTACAGAGGCTTGCCTCACAATGGTGATGAAGACCGTAAAAGCATTCATTTGTGTAACTCTCCGTTTGGTTGGTATTGGTCAATACACTTCTTTAAAAATGTACATGAGGATTCTCTATAAAATGCATGAAACAGCATGGAGCAGAGCAATAAGCACAACACGCAGAAGCAACACCTGAACAATCTTCTGAACCACACTCCAGTGCTGAAAAATCAAATGCCACCTGAATTACATTTTTGAAGTCCGAGACTTGTTCAGGATTCACGTAACCAGCTGACTGCCAGGAATACTGAAGCATAGGGCGGAATACTAGGGTAGACAACTGGTTATGAATAACAGAGTGCTTTTTCATTGTACACATTCGATTTCCCAAGTTAAGTTCTGGATTCTCAGCAAGAGTCCTTATGCAATCTGTTATCCTCCGAGCATGTATTTTGTATTGTCTAAGGAAATAGATATTCAGAGTCTGGATATATTTAGTTTTTTTAGGTGGAATGAACATACATTCTATGTCCTAGCCTTGGAATGATTCATTTATTAAGGTTGTGTCCTTGTGCGCATTCAATGACTCACACAACAGTGTACACTTTTGATTAGGTGCAATATTTTCAGACAGAACGTTCGAGAAAAATATTCTTAAATGGGCTTTAGACATTTTACCACTCGCACTAGCTTCTAGGCAAGGCTAGGCTTACGGGTAAGGTGCCCCACCCCCTTAACTTGTGCAGTGCTCTCCCCACCCCTCAACTTGTACAGTGCTCTAACAGACAAACCACACATTACACAAACGAATGCTTTTGGGAGCTTTACAGAGATGTAAGGATGGGCCTGTATACAAATTTTGGATACGAAATTCCTGTTCGAGCCGAAACCCTTCCCTTGTAAGGGTGAAACCTAACCATTTTTCCCCCATTATTACATAAGCTAGTGGATTATGGTGATTTTCTAGTTTGAAGGTTGAATTTTCTTTTGCCAACTTCGTTTCGAATTTCGATACTGAGTTAATACTACAAGTAGTAGTGATTTTCTAACTGTTATGTTGGCAGCAGGAACAGCTGTTATCGGTAGTGCAAATTCTGAAAATTCAAATTGTTCTAGATTTCTGAGCCGATTACTGGAAGCTAGTGAAATTCGAACATACTAATAATTATATATATATATATATATATATATATATATATATATATATATATATATATATATATATAAGATATGCGTAATAAATCACTTTGTGATTTAAGACGGCGCCCATACCGTCGGATCCCGGCCAATCAGTCACTCATCTGAGTGCACCTCAACACATGTATGGACTTCGGTCCTGCGTTCATAGACATCTATGACGTAGTGCAGAGGGCGGCCACCAGAGGGAACCCCAGAGATGGAGCTTAATCTGAGACGATTCTAAACATCGCCGGGATTGTATCCGGCGTGGCTTAGTGGATAAAGCATCAGCACGTAGAGCTGAAAACCCGGGTTCAAATCCCGGCGCCGGAGAGAATTTTTCTCCGCTCCATCACTCTTCCATACTAATAATTGTTTTGTAGTCTCTCCGCAAATCATACTGTATTTTATTTTTAAGTTAACCTCTGTTTTGTATTCTGGATCCTAGTGGTCAGCCGCAGATGTCGAACAGATGTCCCAAATTGTGGAATTAGTAGCAGTATTATATTAATACATAATAGTTATTTCATGTGTTGCGTTGCGGTTACAATTCAAGATTATAGTAAGATAAGTGTAAATATAACATACGGTGTGATACATGCACTTGGGTGATCGATAGAAAATGCTCACGGAGACAGCAATTATAGAATAGCAAAATTATTAGAAATATTTTTAAGCATATATTTCAAAATGGCATTTGGTTTTCGGAGTTTGTACTAATCATTTCACGTGATAAAATAAAATACATTTTTAGGTTAGGTCTCGTGAATCGTAAACTGTTTAGTCAAAGCAATGAATTTCACGTTGTCAGACAAAATACATGTTAATATTAGATCATATGAATCTACTAATTTACAACATAATGTGCGAGAGACCCAGGAGAAAAATATAGGCCTACTCGTTCACAAATTATTAAATCATTCAGAAAACGCCTCCCAACATAAAGATCAGATGTAGTAAAGAAGCAAGACATCGTTACTGTTAATAGTATGCATTGTGATTTTACCCCTTTTGGTGATATCTAGTATTAGATGGCAATATTGAAGAGACGACCAAATTAGCCTTTTGGGAAATGCTCTTACGTGATCCTCACTATATTTTTGGAATATTAAATCATTGACTTTCCCAAAACACGCTAGGAAATGTTTCATAAAAAAAAACAATTTTTATCTCGAAAAGAAAACAAAAATAAGCAAAATCAGATTGCAATATGAAATTTCATATTTTGCGTGGCACTAATTATGATTACGATATAATAATAAAACTAATTATGATTGTGAAATAGTAATAAAAATACACTGCCGAAACCCGGGATTGAACCAGGGACCTTTAGATCTTCAGTCTAACGCTCTCCCAACTGAGCTATTTCGGCAAGTTACTTCGCTTCCTTCCAGCCACAGTCTTCCAGAACGACTATCTAGTTGAGTGTTATCTCGTTCATACTTGTTTATTTGTAATAACAACTTGCAATTCATCTTTTGCTATAACAGAAAGCAAAATCTTTGAAAGACATACTCTAATCTGGAACTAAATTACACAAATCCTTTTCTTTTCTGTAAGCAGCGTTCATGTACAGTACAAGTGACGTCATACATACCTCGTTCCTATTTTCGGTAATTTTTCCTTGTTGAATTTCGTTGTAAACCTAACGTTTTCCTGTTAAAAGGTTGGTTCACAAAAAAACAGGAAATGGAAACGACAACGAGAACGAGGACGGAAAAGTAAGTATATTTAAATGTGAGAATTCACAATTAACGAGAAACTTGTCGGGGCTCGGGATCGGGAACGCGAGCGTTGACGAAGTTTTAACTTCGCCGTTCTCGTTTCCGATCAGATGTAGGTCATCCCATATTATTTGCAGATGACACAAGTATAGTAATTATAGCCAATAACTCTTAACACATTCCAATCTTCAACAGAGGAAATTTTCTTCAAAATATGTGACTGGTTCTCAGTCAATAACTTGGTATTAAATTGTAACAAAACTAACATAATTCAAATTAAATCCTGTGCAAATTCAACCTCGCAAATTTCTAGCGCAATAATTAACAATAGATCCTTATTAGAAACAACAACAACCAAATTTCTTGGCTTAAAAATCGATAATGTGTTAAATTGGAAAAATCATATTAAAGAAATTACCCCCAAACTAAATTCAGTTTGTTTTGCTATTAGATCTATGCAAAAGATAGTAAATATCAATACCTTAAAAACAATATACTTTGCATACTTCCACTCGGTAATGAGTTTTGGAATAATATTGTGCGGAAATTCCACAGATAGTAACAGTATATTTCTATTACAAAGAAGAGTAATTAGAATAATAGTAGGTGCCAAATCTAGGGAATCGTGTAGGACTATTTTCAAAAAACTACAAATAATGCCCATGGCTTGTCAGTATATTTTTCCATTGATAATCTTCCTCGTATGTAATCGTGAAAACTTTGTAACTAATTCAACAGTTCATAGTATAAATACACGTCAAAAAATGGCTTTCATACTCCATCGGCAAGTCTATCGTGCTATCAAAAAGGAGTGCGTTATATGGCAGTAAACATTTTTAATAGCCTCCCTATCGATATAAAAAATGAAACTCAAAACATAAGATTATTTAGGGCCAAATTAAAGAAGTACCTAATTTCTCATGCCTTCTATTCTGTAGGTGAATTCATGACACTCAATAACGCTTCATGAAACTGATACTAAAACTTTGTGTTGTACTAGTACACTATATTGTAAATCTCGTCTGTATATATTTCATCTAGACTGTGACTATAAATTAAGACTTTATAATAGTATTAAGTTTTTTGACTTGTTCCATATTCTAGCTGTAAAGCAATGTATGAATATCGTGGAATGTTAATAAATGCAATACAATACAATACAATACAATACAATACAATATAATCACAGCCTACTATATTCATTCTGTTGTCATCAAAAAGCTATTTGGTCGTCGTATATTTTGTAGCAAGGAAGCCGTGACATAATTAATTCCTCAGTCATTGCTTGTAACTAACCCTGAAACTCAGTAGAATCACTTTCCATATACGCTCCGTGTATATGACCAGATTACCACGTGGGTTGAATTCTTAAATATTCCGTGCCATTGGACACATCTCTGCTAGTGTTAAAGGAACAAGACTTTCACAATGCACGGTGTATAGGAAACAAGTAGCACCAAGAAATATTTATATTTAATTGCCTTTTAGTGAAGCTTTAATATTTCATAAAAATCTTAATATTTAGTCACATTTTGCACGATTTCTTTCCCCTCCATCAATATTTTTATAACTACCAGTGAACTGGACTTTTCAGATTATTTTAAGGGGACAATAGAGATGTTTTCCAGGAAACACTTGAAAAACCAGTCAACCTCTTATATTCATTCTACTACCGAATATTGGCTTCCTTAATTACGGTATAAGGAAAGAAGTGTAACCAAATGAATTTAGCATAATGTGGTAATATGTTCAGGTAATTGATGAAATATTAACAGGAAAAGTATTCTAACATAATAAACTACAGAGTAAGTAGTGTTTGACGTCAACTTCGGAAACAAGTTTGCAACCGGCCCTGTGGCGCAACGGATAACGCGTCTGACTACGGATCAGAAGATTCCAGGTTCGAATCCTGGCAGGGTCGAATATTTTTCGAACCTGAAGAGAATAAAATATATGTGGCTCCCATGTTTTTATTTGTTATTTAACGACGCTGTATCAACTACGAGGTTGTTTAGCGTTGATGGAATTGGTGGTATTTGGCGAGATGAGGCCGAGGATTCGTCGTAGATTACCTGCTAGTTGCCTTACGTTGTTTATGTTCCTGAATACAAAATAAATTTAAGTACGTTAATAAGGCGCCTTTTGTAACTGACGACGTCCACAACTCTTCATACGACCCTCCAGGGGATCGCGATCTTAACTTTGGGAACCGCTGTTGTAGACTGTAATATCAAGTAAATGTCCAGAAATCTCGCTCCTACAGAGAATTTTTATTTTAAAATACTGCAGAGCAATCGCTCCTAATTATTTAGCCTATGTGTGACTTATAATAAGTGTGTGTCTCGCCGTAGCTACTACAGATAACGAAATCCTGTTATGCAAACCAGCTAGCGGCTAGGGGGAATCATTGTTAATCAGTAGGGCTAGGATTTTGATGACCTATAAATCATGAAAAAATGTCCTAAAAACAATGCATTTATGACCTAAAAATCTTTCAAAAATGCCGTTAAAAATGCCCTAAAAATTGATCTTACATAATTGCCTTAGTAGGAAAAGAGGTTTTGTATTACTTAAGGGTATATGTACGTGAAAAGGTCACAAATATTATCAGAAATTAAATTTCTACATTTTTATAAGAAAATTAACTCACAATTGGACAAAAATTACAAGGTACCACAACAAGACTTATTAGAACTTAAATATCTGACAAAAGTATAAGAAAGGTTACTAATAATATTTTTCAAACCAGTTTTATCAAAGTATGCAAAAAAAAAAAAATCATTTGGTAACCATAACATTGTTATGGTCTCTCTGACATCTTTAATATTTTTCCTGCATGTAACAATCACTTATTTCTGAAAAGTAGACTGCTCTCAGACATGTAGAGTTGTTTATTTTAATACAATTAATTTTTTATTTGTCCTATATAAAATATATTAAAATTTACATAATATTTTGTGACCTAATTTTTCTATTTTCAAAGAAATGGGTATCATTTTAATCTACTTTTTACATAAATGCATATTAAATCAGTGTAAAAATTTTTAGAATTCTATCTCTAATGGTTGTGGATTTATGAAATATGTGTGAAAATTTTCAAATTTTGGAAAATTTAACTTAAAGTAAAAAGTGAATTCTAAAAAATATTATTAGTAACCTTTTTTATACTTTTATCAGATATTTAAGTTCTAATAAGTCTTGTTGTGGTACCTTGTAATTTTTGTCCAATTGTGAGTTCATTTCCTTACAAAATTTCAGAAATTTAGAGCCCGCATTTTCTGATAATATTTATGGTTGTTCACGTATATATACCCTTAATATTTAGACTAGTAATTAAATTAAATTTTACATAATGTTTTCTAAGTAGAACACTTTAATTCATTATTTTATCTGATGTAGTTTCCATGCATGATCGTTCACCTCTGTGTCGGCATATGGACGTGAGGTCAGCAGTCGGCTGGTCGGTATTGGCCCTTCATAGGCTGTAGCACCATGGATTTACTCTACTTTTAGTTTCCGTGTAGTCTACCACAAGGCCACTCTTATCTGGAACTAGCAGGTATAGAGGAGTCTATATTGAAGGGGTGGTTGGACTGATCCATTATGTGGGGTGTACTACGTTAAAATGGCAATATTTGCGTAGAAAAACGATAAAAATATTATACAAAATAATGAGTATTAATGGACAACATATGTAAAGAAAATATCAAAGAAAATAGACATTATTTTAATTAATAACGGGGATTTGTGGCCAAAATTAAATGAAAATGCCTAAAAATGACCGAATAAAACAAAAGATGCTCTTATGAGTTGAAACAGGCAAAAAATGCAAAAAAAAATTCCCTAACAAATATGTCTTGAAACACTCAGTTTATCACATAACATATAAATACTAAAGCAGCTATGTTTCTGGCTTACTAGAAAAAAGATGCAATTTCATCAAAATCCTAGCCCTAATAATAAGCATTTCTCAATCAAGTCAAACACGTTTCCTTTCAGGCCATAGAAGTCTCTGCCTTCTGCTTCTGTCCTCATGCTCTGTATTTTTTTTTTTTTTGTTGTTTATTTTTCAAAATAGTCTACTCTATCAGGTTTTGGAGCTAGAAAATTTGGATATTGACCTAATACTATTCTTTAGTACACCAAAGTAGTCGGCTAAGGCGCTTGTCTGTCGAACCGGTGTTGCTCTCGGGCCCATGTTAGATTCTTTTTGTCAAATGATGTCCACTAGAAATCAAGTACAGTATCTTTATAGATACGTTGTCACTGGCTGTTATCATATCTACTTGTTAACCTTTCAAACTTATGTTCAAAGTGTTTAAGTATTCGAAAATATCAGCAGGAAAGGCCAGTCTAAAAAGCGAAGGGAACTGGCAAATAAGTTTGCATGCTCCGATATCTCGTCTTGCAGATACTGACTGACACACTAACGTCTGCTCTTAACTGTACCCCACAGAGGTGATAATTAGGGAGCGGATTTTTATGTGCTAAAAATTTAAATATATTTATTTTTTATGTGCTGAAAAGTACGAAAATATTTGCTAAAAATAAAAAAAATATATATATTTTTTAAATATTACAAAAATACCTTACTTGGCTTGAAAAAAAAATGTTACTAAGTACTCTCCAACCACACCTGAGTGCTAGTAGTTGGCCGAGAATTGCAATGAACAACAAAGGTCATCTCCAAATTCTCCATCACAAATGCATGCCGATTATCTCTGAATAACGTCAATTTCACCTACAGGCACATCCTCCAATATTTGAGCAACTTTACACATTTTTTATATCCACTGTTTTTCCCAAATTTGTCCCTTAGTAATTGTGCTTCTGAACCTGGTAGCGAGTCTAGTTTAATTTCCACAGCACGCACCTCCTTGTTTCAGACAACAGGTTTTTGGATGTTTCGAGTTTTTTTATGGTGTCACACAAAAAGCTTCAATTTGCTAATAGGAAAGCCAAATCGTTTTTTTTAAATAACCATGTTTCAGTATATCTTGAAGGATATCGATTGACGAAGCCCGATAACAGGGAATCACAACAAGATATATTGCCTTACTTGATAGACATGAGCGAGAGACGAGAGATTTGTTTAAATTAAATAATGTTCATACCCAGCTCTTATCTGTTGTGTTTCACAAACAAAGCGTGGAATGAAATCATCTTCAGCAACAATAAACATTCCTAATTTTGTTACAAGATCTCTCCTCCTTGTCCATGTTAATTTATTCTCTAATAATAACATTGATATGCTGCCTAGCAGTTCTCAGAACTTGAGGCGATACTATTACGAAAATGGATCACGGATACACTACACAGCGCTTAGAAACACGAAGCAACCAAGAATTCTTAAAATAGATAACGTACTTCTGAGTGATATAATTGATTTAGTTTTAAAATATTTAAAAGTTCTTGTAAAAAATTATTTAAGTAAAAAAACTCCAAGATTTATGTGTTTATTATAGATTTCCTGAAAATATGTATTTACATAATTTTTTTGTGAAAATATGTGTTTTTATGTGAAATAAAATCCGGGTTTTAAACTTGAAACTTCATGTTCGGAATTTTTAACTCTGTTAATTGTGTTTTATTACACGCAAAAAGAATATTTAATTACATAGGAATCCGCTCCTTACTGATAATACGCCTTTTGAAGTACCTACTGTACATTATGGATAACTCGGTAGAAAACGTTGCTCAATATGACGGGCATCAATATCATCGAGAATCAGTGACAGGTTAGGTTCGGTTTGTTGAGGCTTTTGGTATGTCTTGTATATAGCCTACGTTTTTAGTAGGTATACCAAAAGCTTGAACAAACCAAATCTAACCTGTAACTGACCCCCGATGATGTTCGAATATTGACCAACGTTTTATGTTTATAAATTATTTTATTTAATTGTTCCACCATATACTGTACTTCTATTTGGGACGTTCTTTGGGTGATATCCACTCATTTTGAGTAAAATTATTTTTCTTTTTCTTGTAGATTCTATAGGGATTTGTGTTTTTCCGAATGGAGTTAAGTAATGGTAGGGCAGTGTGGGATTGTAAACAAAAGTCTCGCCTTCAAAAAAATTGAGAACCACTGGCCTACAAAATTTGAGGTTTTAGCTCATGTCTCTTGACTTCAAATACGAGGCAGTCAACATAGATGTCTTGCACTGTGATTGGCCAAGGCGTTTCCACTCAATGGCATCGCTAAAAAAGTATGACTGTTATGTTTTAATAAAACTTATCAATCTGTTGTTAAGTCTTTCCTCAACACAATTGGGTTCTGAACGAACACATCGTGTGAGATTTGTGATTACATGAGAGAGGGGTTGCAAACGAGTTTTGGTAAAATAAACTAGTACCGCCTCGGTAGCGAAGTAGGCAGCGCGTAAGTCTCATAATCTTAAGGTCGTGAGTACGATCCT